>NC_054496.1:16597763-16890263 GCF_017639515.1 Carcharodon carcharias | reverse complement strand
TCCCTCCCTCCCTCCCTCTGTGTTCCCCCCGTCTCCTCCCTCCCTCCCTCCCTCTGTGTTCCCCCCGTCTCCTCCCTCCCTCCCTCTGTGTTCCCCCCGTCTCCTCCCTCCCTCCCTCTGTGTTCCCCCCGTCTCCTCTCTCTCTCCCTTTGTCTCCCCCCCCTCTCCCTCTGTGTCCCCCCCCCCCTCTCCCTCTGTGTCTCTCTCCCCCCACCCCACCCCACCCCCCGTCTCTCTCTTTTCTTTCCCCCCCACCCCCCTCCCCCACTCCCGCAGTCCCGGCCCCGCGCATGCTCCCTGGCTGCCGCTCTCTGGCTCGCGCTCTAACCGGCCGTTTCTCTTTGTTCCATTAAAAGCCCGAGCGGCCGGCTCCAGTCCAGGTAACAGCCGCTTGGCTTCATTTCTGTCTCCGGGGCCGCGAGCCGGTTGAAGGGGGCCGTCCATTGGCGGCGTGTTTGTGTGTGTGTGTGTGTGTGAGTGGGGGGGGGGGGGTGGGGGGGAAGCGGTGTAGCTCCGGTCTCCCCGGTGCCGGGAGCCGGAGCCGCTTTTATTGTTTGAAGGCGAGAGGGAGCTGCAGGCCCCGCCGACCGATATGGTGGCGCATTCGGACTAAAATTAATTAGTTTATATATTGCGATTAATTCAAAATATATTGTTTAGCCGGGTCTGAGCAGGGGAGGGAACTGCTTGGCTTTTATTGCACTGATCGGATCAGCTGTATTATTCTGTGTGTGTGTGTGTGTGTGTGTGTTTCTCACATTGGGCTGCGTTGGTCGCTCGCTGCTGAATGAACAAAGCAATGAGAGAGACTGCTGCCTACAAAGAGATGTTATTTGCTAATTTTTTTTAAAGAAAAGGTTTTATTGCTGCTAATGCAATACTTTTAAATCTATATTTTTGCGTGTTAGAATAAAACGCATTCACCGCATTTTTTTTCAGTTGCAATTAAACCACATCAATATAACCCTGTTTACAATTTTTTTTTCTATCCTCCCCTTTCTTTTGCTGTCCCGATGTCTTTTTTTTCTCTCTAACATAAACAGTTGTTTAGAAAGTTTTGTTGCGATGATAGCGGAGGACTCTTCTGAATTGACTCTGCCCTTCAATAAAATGTGACAAATTGTTGCTTTATATATTTTCCTTCCATTTTTAATTTCTTTTTGCACGTGAGTACAAGAGGTCAGGGTCTGGTTTGTTTATCATTTGTGGTTTCAGCGATGCCCTGATTTATTGTATTTCGAATGATGTGGATGTTCAGAAACAAGCTTCAAAGGCTGGAGCTGTTGTGGATTCAATTTACTTTTAAATCATTCCTTTTTGTTTCGAAATATTTTTAATTTTCCCCTGCCCCCTGTCATGTGGATAAGTGAGGTTTTGAAGGACTGAAGTACAGTGGTTTGAACAATACAGTGTTGCTTCTTGTCTGAAAGACTCTGGTTCAAGCTGAGCAAAAGCTTTTTTCCTACCATTGAGTGAGATTTTGTATTAGCCAGGAGGGAGGGGGAGTGGGTCCGTTCCCTCCCCACAACATCCCCGGCAGGGAGCGGGTATTAAAAGCAGTTCTATCAGAACTAACTTTGCCTCTAGTTGGGTACAAAGGGTGGCATTGATGGACGTAGCAGTTCGCAGTTTACACCATACTGCCTTTCCTGTGGAGAGGATGAGAAGCTCGAGAAACGCCTTTTCTTTTAAAATGTCAATCGTCTCTCCTGAGTTTGGGGAATCTGCAGACGGGCTATTTGACTGTGGGAAGTTTTGCAGCAGAACCATTTCGGTCCAAACACAAGCTGAGTTAAAAATTGAAAATGCTCGAGATACTCAGAAAGTCAGGCAGTACCTGTGGAGAGAGAGAGTTCATATTTCAGGTTGCAGACGTTTCATCAGCTGGAGATTTAACAGATTCTAAGAAAGATCAAAGCCACAGGAATGGGGGGAGAGGGAGAGAGAACAAAAGGGAAGGTTTTTTGTTTAGGATTGGGAATCATGACCAACTCTAGCTGTTGGCTAACTTGAGATCAGCTAATTCTGTACAGATCAGAAAAGAACTAATGACCTTTCAGGTCTCTTGCACATCGTGTGGGGCATTTATTCACAATGGATCCTTCCAGATGTGGATTTTTTTTAAACATAATGTGGTGAATTCAATCTAGAAAGGACAGCACCCGCAGCTATACAGTGTCCTTGTGGTGCTGCCCTGGGGAGTTGGTATTAGGCATGAACTTAGATTATCCAGGCAGTGTTTTTAAAAAGCCGCATTTGAAAGCACTGCTGGTTGATCTCACAATTGTTCCGAGAGCAATGTGCAGGCTAAGTTTCTGAAACACGATCACTTCTACAGCCAGTGGTTAAAAGGCAGAGGGACTTGTCTCCAGCCATATCGTACTTTGAGCAGAAAGCTAAGTTAGGACAGCCTAAGTTAGGGTAAGCACTTGCTTCACAGAGAGGTCACACCGGACAAGTTTCAGAGCTGCTTGTCCCTCAGGTCTGCTAACCTCATTTGGCATGAATTTTATCTTGTCAACTGAACCATTAATTGGAGGGGAGACTCAATAGGAGGTGGGAGGAAACTCTCCTGTTTGATTTTAACTTGGTATTTATGAAAGAGTACATTGTGGATACGTTTTATTCCTTCTAAGAAAATGTTATTGCCCTTTTCCAGCTGACCTGGTCCCTCTGCTGAGCTAGCTAGAGCATGTCCTTCAGTAGGAGTTGCTAGGGAGCGCTCAGATGCAACTTGTTCTGACTCTCCTCCCTGCCGATGGTTGGTGGAAAGACACACTGACCTTTTCTTAGCCACGCCCTCCTCAGCAGAGCAGGCCTTGGGGGTTAGGAGCTGTGTGGACTGCAATTTGAGCCCATGTTGTGCAGTTGCCTCCTCATTGACCCTTTCCGGCAAGGCACCAATATCTGGATGGATTACAGGGTGTTTTGTTGAAGTTCCTGTTTCCTGGGCTGTCTGGCTCCACCACCCCTATGAGGGGAGGTTTGTGATGTGGTTAGCCGCAATCTTTGCCCGCAGCACAGGGTTGGGATGTGGCAAAAGTTAAACCACAGTAGGTTTTTCATCCGAATATTTAACCAGCAACAGCAAGCATTTATATAGTAGCTTAAACCTTCCAAGGCGCATCACTTGAGCATTATTAAACAACATTTCACCGTGTGTTGAGCTCGGAGTCTGTAAAACAGAAAAGAACTGCAACTTTTCCCTGTGTCCTCTCTCTTTCACCCTATTCTCCCAAACACACACATTCACCCCATATACTCTCTGTCCTTAGCCGCTACGCCGCGCCCTCCCTCCCGGACCCACCCTACCGCACGCCACGCCCTCCCTCCGCACGCCACGCCCTCCCTCCGCACACCGCTCTCTCTTTCTATTGAAGAGTTGTCTCCAAGCCCAATCTGATTGAACCTATTTCAGTTTGATGTAAGGATAATTAACCATCCTGCTGT
Source organism: Carcharodon carcharias (assembly GCF_017639515.1). NCBI lineage: Eukaryota > Metazoa > Chordata > Chondrichthyes > Lamniformes > Lamnidae > Carcharodon > Carcharodon carcharias. Next base: position 16,886,813 of record NC_054496.1, on the reverse strand, counting down.
CGTGGGAATAAGAAATGAGGTTTAAAGCCCTAGATTTGGAAATACATGGTTCCCTCAGGTACAGCACAGTAACCAGCTTATCTGGAAATCAGTCTCCTAATAATTCGAAAATGTCTTTGGTGCTTAAGAAAGATAATAGTTTAAATGAACTTGATTTGCATGGAGGCAGGGGTAGCACTGTGCGGATAAAGGGGTATGAGCTTTGACAACTGCCCTCGCCATAAAGTATTGGATTTGTGCTGGCATGGCTGGTTTTCCGTAGATTGCTGCTTGACATTATGTTTTTTGTGTGAGAGAGAGATTGAGTGATGGATGCAGCATTTCACTGTTCAAAAAAGGAGGGAGAGAGAAAACAGGGAACTACAGCCAGTTAGTCTGCCAGCAGTCATCGAGAAAGCACCTCCTTTAGCCAGTACCATTACCATTAACATCTCTTTGTCCTTTTGTTCATGATATTTTGTCAATCTCTCCTTTGCCCCCACCTATCTCTGGCCTTCTATCCAGCTTCACCTGCTCTTCCCCTCTTAAACAGTATAAATTTCACCACATTTTAACTTCTCTTTAGCTCTGAAGAAGAGTCATACGGACTTGGAACATTAACTATTTTTTTCTCCACAGACCTGCTGAGTTTTTCCAGCATTTTCTGTTTTTGTTGCTGGAATCTATTATTAAGGAAGTTTTAACAGTGCACTCAGAAAAGCACATTTTGATTAGAGCAAGCCAACATGGTGTTATAAAAGGGAAATCCTGTTTGACAAATTAATTAGAGTTTTTTGAGAAAGATGGATAAAAGGGAACCAGTAGATGTAGTATACTTGGATTTTCAAAATGCATTCAATAAGGTGCCAATCAAAAGGTTAATACACAAGATATATTTGCATAGATAGAGGATTGGTTAATGGACAAGAAACAGATAAGGAATAAACGGAGCATTTTCAAGTTGGCAAGCTGTGACTAGTGCAGTGCTGCAAGGCTCAGTGCTGGGATCTATGCTATTTACAATCTATTGATGAATTAGATGAAGAGACAGAGAAGTGTACCTACGTTTGCTGATGATACAAAGCTGTGAGGAGGACACAAGGAGACTACAGAAAGGTATAGAGAGGTTAAGTGAGTGGGCAACTAGGTGGCAGATGGACTAATGTTTCGGGAAGTGTGAGGTTATTCACTTTGGCTGTAAGAATAGAAAAGCAGAATAATTTTTTTTAAAAGGCATGAAATTTGTAAATGTTGATGTTCAGGGAGAGTTGGGTGTAGTCGTACAAGGGACACAAAATGTTAGCATGTAGTTATAGCAAGCAGTTAAGAAAGCATCTGGCATGTTGGCATTTATTGCAAGGGGATGTGAGTACAAGGATAAAGAAGTCTTGCTACAATTGTTCAGGGTTTTGGTGTGACCATATCTGTAGTACTCTGTACAGTTTTGGTCTTCATATTTAAGGAAGGATATACTTGTATTGGAGGCAATGAAGCGAAGGTTCACTAGATTGAACAACTCTCACATCCCAGGAACCAATGATGGAAGGCTGTGTAAATTGGGTCTATATTCTCTGGAATTTAGAAGAATGAAAGGTGACCTTATTGAAACATTCAGGATTATAAAAGGGCTTAACAGAATGGACACAGAGGTTTTTCCCCTATGCTGGGGAATCTAGAACAAGGGCCACAGTCTCAGAATAAGGGACTAATCATTTAGGACTGAGATGAGGAGAAATGTCTTCACTCGGGTTGTAAATCTTTGGAATTCTCTACTCCAGAGGGTTGTTGGTGCTCCAACGTTTTAAGGCTGAGATAGGCAGATTTTTGGTCTCTTGGTGCATCAAGGAATATTGGGAAGCAGGTAGAAAAATGAAATTAAAGCCAAAGATCGGCCTTCATCATACTGAATGACGAAGCTGGCTCGATGGGCTGTATGGTCTTTTCCTGTTCCCATTTCTTATGTTCTTGGAGTCTGTTGCCATGGCAACAGGGAAAATGGTTTAAAAAAAAGTCTTGCTAGGCCTCTAATGTGGCTCATGTAATCTTCAATTGAAACAATAGATACATTGAAGTATTGCTCAGAGTTTTTTCTGGGAGCTGGGACAATTACATTTACAAATTAGTGTACTGGGCCCAACCATCTTCAGCTGCTTCATCAATGACCTTCTCTCCATCATAAGGTCAGAAATGGGGATACTCGCTGATGATTGTACTATGTTCCGTACCATTTGCAACTCCTCAAATACTGAAGCAGTCCACGTCCATATGCAGCAAGACCTGGATAACATTCAGTCTTTGGCTAATAAGTGGCAAGTAACATTTGTGTCACACAAGTGCCAGGCAATGACTATCTCCAACAAGAGAGAATCTGACCATCTCCCTTTGGCATTCAATGGCATTACCATCGCTGAATCCCCACCTATCAACATCCCAGGGGTTACCATAGACCAGAAACTGAACTGGACCAGCCACATAAATATTGTGGCTACAAGAGCAGGTCAGACAACTAAATAAAAAATAACTAAATACAAGGTGTGGCCTCATTTAAAAGCAAGCACATGTCGGAGGCAGAGAGAAAATGTAAGGAGAGGAAATTCTGAACCAACCGCCTGTCCAAAATTCAAATCCCTCAGTATCTTGTTCTAGTTGCAGCAGAACCTTCCGAGCGCAGACTAACCTTAGCAGTCACCTACATACCCACTGGAATCCCACCAAAAACCCCAGGTGATGGAGATGGTCATCTTTGCCTCGAAGGACAAGACAACAGAACATTATAAATTGGAAACTATTTCTACCAGTTGAGGAACCTAGGACTGGGTGATATAGCCTAAAAATTAGAGCCAGGCTTTTCAGAAGTGATGTTATGAAACACTTCTACATGCAAAGGATTGTAGGTTGGAACTCTCTTCCGTAAATGCTAAATTAGTCATTATTTTTAAATATATGATTGTGGACTTCTGATAGCCAGAGAGATTTGGGGCAAAGGTGGGCAGTTGAAGTTAGGTCACAGATCAGCCATTGAATGGCTGTACTGATATGAGGGAATAAATGGCTTCCTCCTGTTCCTATGAAACAATCTTTTCCCCAATCAAGAACTGGCCCAACTTCCTCTTGAAGGCCCACAAAAAGTCAGCACACACTGCTACAGTCAGTAATGTATTCGAGAGAGGAAAGAAGCAACTGACACCTAGTTAATTCCTACTCTAATCCTGAATGTTTTAAACCCATCGGTGCAAGCATTTGCCCAATGAAACAGGTCTTCCAATGTCACAATTTATGTGGACCATTTCTGTTTTGTTCTCTCATCCCCTGAAGCTGCCTCTTAGTTCATGCTGGAGCACAGCTTCCCCCAACCACTGACAGAGGTACAGGGCCTCATGAGTCTAGTGTGCGAGCCAGTTGCCTATCAGCAGGTATCGCAGTCCAGACCAATCCTAATTATAACTCTCCTCCCCAGTGACCTAGTGCTGCCCCAACTTATTCAGCACATAGCACACCTGGCACCTGCAGAGCAATGTGTCTTAGTACCAAACCCCAGGAAGTGCCTTCCCTCATTTTAAGCCATCATGAAAACGTGCATGCAGTGTAGATTTCCATCCTGTTACAGTTTGGTCTAGACACACCGTTTCCATATGATGAGTAATTTCCTCTTAACTGAAACTTGCTCTTCATTCTCTTGCAGCCTTTGCATCATTGTAGCTCAGGTGTAGGAGTCATGGTAACCATTTACTATGGGATCTGCCTGCTGGCCAACCTCACTGAATCTGGCAAGTTTATTTTGGAGCTTCTGATATCTCCGTGAGACAAGCATGGCAGGAATTAGCGGGCAAATACCCTCACAAAACCCCGTTTAAAAGCAGTTTGAAGGGGCAGAATCTGAACAGGCTAACATCCAAATAAACTGTGCGCTGCTGGCCCAAGCGTAGGTATCTCCCTGTAGACCCCTTTGCCTCTGAGCTAGAAGGCTGTGAGTTCCAATGCCCTACTCCAAGGACTTGAACCCATGTTGCTGTCTGACACTCCAATGCAGCACTGAGGGTGGGGTGAGGGGGAAGGGTGGTTGCTGCATTGTTGGTTGGTTTGTATGAGATGTTCTAACAAAGGCCTGCTATCTATTGGGCTGGATTTTAATCTTCAGGCACTTTCTACAGAAGAGTTCTTATATGTCCTGGCCAATGTTGGCTACTGCTAAAAGAGTGACTACAGTTTATAAGTAATTCATTAGGGTTTTGAGGAATTACAAGTCTTAAGTTCATCGCCTTCTTTCTATAGGTGGTGATAAGACCTTTTCAATTAGTCTGTGATTAATGACAACATTGGAAAATGAATTTTTAGGTAATCACCTAAACAAAAGGCTGTTTTTTGAGTATGCAAATGTATATAGGAAACCACAAGAACACATTTAGTTCAGAGATCTACACTGAATAAATTGTCGAAAGCCCACAAGATAGTTTGAATACTTGTGAATACCTTTGCTGTAGAACAGAGGGTTAACTTACCACTGGAATCAAAAGTTTGACAGGTCTTTGTCTCGATGCACTGTTTATTATCAGTTTGGGTATGGCTCAGGGTTTCCCAGTTCAGGATTCAGACTCTTCTTGCTGAGAGATACCACCTCAACATTGAACCCAGTGAAACATCAGCCTGTGCAGATGGGCACTGAAGAAGAGGTGGGAGTTCTCCCAGTGTCATGGTCAGCATTCATTCCTCAGCCAATGTAACCAATACAGACCTACTGGTCATCTCCCTCGTGGCTAAATGTGGGATCTTTCTGTGTGCAAAATGGCTGCTGTGTTTGGTTAGATAACTGTCACACTATCTTTATTCAGGCATTACATGTTGGCTAAACCTGTGCTCAACAATAGAGATGATAGTCCCCTCAACATCCCCTCCTTTCCTTCCCACATCGGCAGGTACAATGCTTACTATTACTTTACAGATACATCTTCAGCAGTGGGGAGAATTTCTGTGCAGGGTCGAGGGTCTCGATCTCCTGCTGTAACTTCACCAGAAGGTTGGCAGAAACTCTGATTAAGTGGCATAAAGAGCTGCCTACAGCATTTCTCCAGCCATCTTCCACTAACATTGTGAGGAGAATCCCCTTGAAAATCTACCCCTGTATATTTTATAAATATCAGCCTCAAATTAAAGGGTGGATTACCTCTTTTAACATACAAACGTATGAAATACAAATTAGGAGCAAGAGTAGGCCAATCAGCCCCTCAAGCCTGCTCCACCATTCAATAAGATCATGGCTGATCTGACTGTAACCTCACACCACGTTTCTGCCTACCTCTGATAACCTTTCACCCCGTTGTTAATCAAGAATCTATCTAGCTAGCTTTGCTTTAAAATATTCAAAGACTCTGCTTCCACCACCTTTTGAGGAAGAGACTCACGACCCTCTGAGAGAAAAAATTTCTCCTCATCTCTGTCTTAAATGAGCGACCCTTTATTTTTAAACAGTAACCCCTAGTTCTAGATTCTCCCACAAGAGGAAACCTCCTCACGTCCACCCTTTCAAGACCCCTCAGGGTCTTAAAGGTTTCGATCAAGTACCCTCTTACTCTTTTAAACTCCAGTGGATACAAGCCTAACCTGTTTAACCTTTACTCATTAGGCAACCCGCCCATCCCTAGCATTAGCCTAGTAGACTTCTGAACTGCTTCCAATAGTCAGATGAAGTGAAGTATGAATGCTCTAGTGTGGTAACATTGCATCTCATCAACTTGTGATGTCATTGACTCTCACTTCTATTAGTTCTTATTCACCAGCAGCTCTAGACAATCAGAATAAATGTTTTTGAAACTTTGCTGTATCCATTTTTGGAAAGAAAGACTTGGGATAATACGGTGTTTCCCAGAAATGTGGAGACTGGGCAGATTGTGTGTCACTGAGAAATGCAGAGAATATTATATAGGCAAATGCTGTGACCATTTTGTGTACAGCAAGATCCCCGAAACCCATACTCTGGTGAATAACTAGTTTTTGGTGGCATTTACTTCGAAGGAATGTTTTGGAAGAGGGGCTCCTTTGGAACATTGCATTGCAATCTATGTCATTCTTCTGACCAAACAGACATGGTATGGTGTCTCAACTCAAGGACCGCAATTTCAAATTCTCCCTGTGCTCCACTAGATTGTCAGCCTAGACGAAGGGCTCCTGGCCTGCAGTGGTCCAACCAAGGTCCTTGAGCTGAAAAATGAATCCTCAGCAGTTTACGAATCTTATCTAATCTCTTGCTGAGTTCTAACCCTATTACTTGTTATGGTAGGATAGTGGTTAAGTTGCTAGACCATTAATCTCGGGGCCTGGGTAAATGATGTGGAGATATGAGTTCAACTCCCGATTAAAGAAAATATGGATTAAAAAGCTATTACTAGTAATGGTGACCATAAAACCACTAGATTATCGTAAAAGCCAATCTGGTTTACTATTGTCCTTTGGAGAGGGAACTCTGCCATCCTTACCCGGTCTGGCCTACATGTGACTCCAGATCCACAGCAATGTAGTTGACTCTTAACTGCCCTCTGAAATGGCCTAGAAAGCCATTCAGTTGTATGCAAAAGGTGGCTCACCACCAGCACCTTCTTGAGAACAATTAGTGATGGACAATAAAAGCTGATCTTGTCAACAATGCCCATACCCTGTGAATGGATAAAAAAAACATTAGTGTACATCCAGTGGTACTGGTAGAAAACCAGATTACAATCAGCCCAACCTGCTCCCATGCAGTTCTTGGATGACCAGTTTACAAAGTACATGCAAGGGACCTGGGCTCAGGTCTGGTGCCACTCCACTGGGGAGCTTTGTGAGAAAGACAGGGAGCTAAAGACAAGCAAGAATAACTCCATGAGCAGAGTAAAAATAGGAACCAGCTGGTGGGTAGCAAGCAGCCTACTCATGTGGAATCTGGGGTTCATTTAATTAAAATTTCCATCTGAGCGACCAACAATTTGTGTTCAACAGGCAAATTCCACTCTCCGCATCTCATTTATTCCCTTGCCTTACGGCAGCTCGTTACAAAGGCAGCGAGTGAAACAATCTGGGTATTTTTAGCGCCTGGTGGGAAAGTGCAAAGCTCGGTCAACCCACACTAGCTAAGCTACGCACAGCCCACACTTCCTGTGACAGCTGGAGATGTTTGCAGCGGGATTGGATTGCCGAAACAATTAGTTTGTAAAAAAAAAAGAGAAAACTGGTTAACTAACTCACCACCTGCGATGGCTTGTGCAACAGCACTTTATTTGCAGAAAAAAAGGCTTAATTATCTTTCGAGTTGATCTGCCATGGTTGCTGTGACATTATGCTCTTTTTGAAATTAGGAACTTGCAGCAGGGAATAAAGCTAAGAATAGCCTAAGTGAAGGAAAGAGAAGGACGTTCAGAAGGGAGGTTTTGTTTTTGCTGTGAGGTTGCTGCTCTTGGCAAGCAATGAACTGAATACCTTCAAATATTTACCCATTGAGCAGAAGGGGAGAGGTGCCAGTACACTGAGGCTTGGGAGAGGAAGGTTGCGCACTGTGCTCCCACCTACTCTTGGCCTTGCCACTGGGGCATGTGGCATATTGGGGAGTGTGTCACTTTGTGTCTGCTTCCTGCCCTTCCCCCTATTTTGGGGTGGGGGTGTGGAGAATGGGATAGAGGGATGAAATGGTAGCAATTAGCCACATGAAAGAAATCTGAAGGAGCAAGACCTCTGTTGCTACCCTGACCTTCATCTTGCTGGGCTATAGAGGCCTGCTGCTCGTGAGGAAGAGGCTTTGCCAGCTTGGTGTACTGTTGGTGGAGTTGCCATGTTTGAAGATAGCACTCTGACCCTTCCTAATCATCTTGCAGTCAGTACTCAGTTTAAATGCAACTCGCATCCCCAGGCTAGTGATTACAGATCAAAGGTACTTCATTGGCTGTAAAGCACTTTGAAACGTCCCAATGTCATGAAAGGCACTATACAAACGCAATTCTTTGAGGCTGTTTGGCTGTCAGAACACCCTTATTTTGTCTCCACCCTTCCCCCACATACATTAACAGAAGTCTGCTATCTTAAAAGAAAGAAAACCTTGCAATTATATAGTGTTTGTCCAAACATCCAGATATCTCAAAGTGCTTTACAGAAAAACAGAGCCAATTTGCACACAGCAAACTCCCATAAACAGCAGTGTGATAATCAGATAATTGTTGTGATTGAGGGATAAATGATGTGTTTGAGGGATAAATATTGCAGGAGAGAAGGGGAGAATGCTCCTTCTCATCCACTCAAATGGGTAGATGAGGCCTTGGTTTAACCTCTCATCCAAAAGATGGCATCTCTCAACAGTGCAGTACACCATCAGTACTGCACTGGCCTTGATTTTAATTACTCAAGCCTGGAGTGGGATTTTTAAATGGGCTTTGTCTGTATAAACCGAACTGGTTCACCAATGTTTTTCAAGGACGGGAACCTGCCATCCAACCCAGTCTGGCTTTCATGTGTCTCCAGACCTACACATTCTACATGAATCAGAATGCTCACCACTTTCTCCTCAGAAGCCCTTCTCAGGGTAGCTGGGAATGAGCTCTGGATGCAGCCTTTCCCACAATCTGTGAACAAGTTTGGGAGGGAGCTCAGACTTCAGACCTCCGGGAGACGATGGTGTAGTGGTATAGTTGCTGGACTAGTAATGCAGAAATCCAACATAATGCTCTGGGGACCTGAGTTTGAATCCTGCCATGGCAGATGGTGGGATTTCAATAAAAATCTGAAATTAAAAGTCTAATGATGACCATGAAACCATTGTCAATTGTTGTAAAAACCTATCTGGTTCACTAATGCCCTTTAGGGAGGGAAATCAGCCATCCTTACCTGCTCTGGCCTACGTGTGGCTCCAGATCCACAGCAATGTGGTTGACTCTTATTTGGTTTTAACTCGAAAGAGTTACAGCAAATGATGTTGAAATGCCGTACAGTATCTGTAGTTACCCAGTGGGGGTTTTGTGCGCAGCAAGATTCCACAAGCTGGCAGAAGGCAGCGTTGCTGAGGGTTTGCCACATGAACGGCCAGTTGATCTGCTTTTGGGTGGTATTCGTTGAGGGAGGAAAAATGGCCATGCTCACTTGGCTCTTTATCAAATAGTGCCATTGGACAGGCAGGGCCTCTATTTGGTGTCTCACAGAAGGGCAGCTCTTGCAACATTCCTTCAGTAGTACCAGCATGAATTACCTCCTTTGCAGGATTTGAACCTACAATCTTTAGACTTCGAGGCAGCAGTGCTGCAAACTGAGCCATGGTTCCACTTTACATTAATCCCTCACTAATAGAGAAACAGAATGAGGCAACCTTGGCAAGCTTCTTACAAAAGAAATGGCTTCATAAAATATGTATGTTAAGATAAATCCCTTAAATAAAAACAGTCCAAATACATCATGACACTTTTGTCCAACCCCTAAAGGTTTTCTAAGACCTTACTCTTCCTGCTTACCCTAGTTTCTAAGGTGTTTTGGCTCTTTACTGTCCTACAATTGAGCTGGTACAAGCTGCAAAATTCCTGCTAAAGGAAATCCCATCCTGTTTCACCTGAACAGAGTGTTCTGTTGGAGACAGCAATCTCACCAGGTCTCTAATAGTAGACCCAACTCTGGGTAATCTCCACAACCCTGCGCAATGTGTGTTAATCTCACTGAGTCAGCATCAGCTTGGGATGCCTACTAGTATTATATGAAGACTTGGTAGTTTTCTGATTATAAGGCTTCCATCTTTCTTCGCCCTTCTCCCCACCAAACTAGGTATTTTTTTCATTTTTCCAACAGTTTTCCTCCCCTCTCCTAAAGACACTGGTGGGTAAATTTGACATTGTGCCATAGTGTAAACAGATGTTAGAGAGCCGCCAATCTGTTTTACATCTCTCCTGATTTTTATTCCCATCAAAGTCACTCCATTTCTGATTTGTTGTCCCTGATTTATGCCATCACAGTCAAAATTATCTAACCCCAATCTAACTACCCTTGGGGTACAGCTCCCTATCCTCTTCTAAAAAGAATGAAAGACTTGCATTTATATAGCACCTGATTGCAGCATGTCCAAAATTGCTGTACACCCAATGAAGTACTTTTGAAGGGTAGTCACTGTTGTAATGTGGGAAAGGCAGTTGTGCACAGCAAAGCTTCTACAAACAGCAATGTGATAATGACCAGGTAATCTGTTTTAGTGATGTTCATTAAGTGCTGAATATTGGCCTGGACACTGGGGATAACTCTCCTGCTTTTCTTCAAAATAGAGCCATGGGATCTTCCACCTAACAGGACAGATGGGGCCTTGGTTTAACACTTCATTGAGAAATGGCCCCTCCCAACATTTCCTCAGTACTGCACTGAAGCATCAGCCTTGATTTTTATTTTCAAGTCCTGGAGTGGGACTTGAATTCACAACCTTCTGACTCAAAGGAGATGCCTGCTACCAACTGAGGCATAGCTGACACATTAGTGGTGCTAATTCTTCCTGAGTTCAGTTCCCCATCTCCTGAAGGTACTATCTCTCCCTAGGTTATAGCTCCCTCCCTTCTCCTAACAGCACTGACTCCTCCTGGATTACAGATTCATGGATACTCAAATGGTCATTCTTCACGTGTGAGCCTAGACAGCAAGTGTCCATGGACTATTAGGCCATGGGAAGCATCACAACTGAGCCCTGTCCTGTCCTCACCAGTCACTTGGGAAATAAGGGTATAAAGGGATTTGAATAAAATAAAAAAAATGGGATTAAAGAGATAAAGTGCTACCAGTGCAGGCTCAATGGGCCAAACAGCTGACCCTATTCTCATAGCACTGTTCTTGTATCACATCTATGTGCCAGCAGTTATGAACAGGAGTTTCCGGAGAATGATCAGCAGTGATCGATCTTGCCTTTCCCCTGGACTGTAATGCTGAAGCCCATTTTAACTCCACCCCACTCCCGGTTAAGATCCTACTAACTTCCCACCTCACAATAAACTCAGCATTGTCTTGGGGTTCTGGGCTTCTCACATTCTTCAAATTCCCCCCCTCAATCTTGACTCAAGTCAGGCTGAATAATTCAGTTGACAGTTGCGTTTATTTTTGCCTATGCCTTGAGAGAGCGCAGAAACCTGCCCAGGATTCACTGGCCTGCCCTCCCCTTCATAACGATTTTGAACGCGATACAAATGCTGCCTGAAGTGTATTTGTCTGGCAACCCACATGTCAGTTTTAATTCAGGCCAAGCACTGTACAGTTGGCTCCACATCAGCACACACCTAATCTAATCACTGAATTCCAATCTACCAAATCACTTCCCATTCTCTCCCATTATGTAGAATTCCAGTGCAATAAATTATTTCCCACTCCGGGCCCCTATCACATCCTGATCCCAGAACAATGCTTCTCCCCAATTATTGCATGCTTTCAACACTGAGTATAATCAGTACCCTGTCTAACCTCACCCGACAGCCACAGAATTAGAATCTAATCTTCCACAGTAATGCATTCTTCTGAGAACTAATGACTGCATGCATGGTTGAATAATTGAAGTGTTCAGAAGTGATGACAGTCCTTTTGAAATGCACACAGTTTCTAACATATTTGACCATTTAAAACCTTTTACTTCCCCCCACTGTCCTGTCCCTGTACCTCTCGAAGGCATGAATTGTTGTTTGATTATGCTGCTGTGACATTGTGCTACATTAAAGGCGCTATATAAATGCAAATTGTTGGTGTTGCTTCCACTTATGTACAGTTCCACTACTGTCATGGGTCTACTCGAGTGCAGTTCTGCTGGTACATGGTTGCATAGTTTTCAATGGTGCCTTACCTAATTGGTCATTCTTCATGCAGGTTGACAGTGAGTGACTATTCAACTTGAGGGTGCATCATAAATAAACCAAAAATGGCAGGAGAATAAAATGTCAAGAGAAGTCCATATGACAACAATTTTTATCCTCCATTTTTTTTTTCACACACTATAATGGCATTGGTCATCTATTTTGTGTCTGTCAGAGCATCCAGCCTTTAGGGGGCAATTGAGACCCTATTTGATCCCATTAGACCGCAATGTCAAGTTTCATACAAAAGCAATAGGTGGTAAACAATAGGCAGTGCTCAACTGACCACTGATGAACAGATCAAACAGGCCTAGAAAATAAAAGAACTTGCATTTATATAGCATCTTACAAAATCTCAGGATGTCTCATAGCACTTTGTCGCCATTGAGATGGTAGTGTAGTGTAGTGTAGTGGTAATGTTATTTATCCAGTAACCCAGACGCTCAGACTAATTCTCTGGATATGTGAGTTCAAATCCCACCACTGCAGCTGGTGGAATTTAAAATTCAGTTAATTAATAAATCTGGAATTAAAAAGCTAGTTTCAGTAATGGTGACTATGTAAAAACCCATTTGGTTCACTAATAACCTTCAGAGAAGAAAATATGGTATATGTGTGACTCCAGACTCCCACACTATGGATGTGTTTTAACTGTCCTTTGAAATGGCCCAGCAGGCCACTCAGTTAGAAGACATTGTCCCCCTCAAGGACAATTAAGGGTGGGATCCAAATGCTGGCCTTCCCATCACCGTCACAACTCATGAAAGAATTTTAAAAAGTACTTTTGAGCTGTAACCACTGTTATAATTTAGGAAACTTGACGGTCAACTTGCACACAGCAGGCTCTCCCAAATAGCAATGTGACCAGGTCATCTGTTTTTATTGATGTTGGTTCATTGAATAATGCAGCATAGAAGGAGACCATTCAGCCCATCGAGTCTGCACTGGCCCTTTCAGAAAGCAGCTCATTAAGTCCCACTCCTTTTCTCCCCATATCTCTGCAATTTTTTCTTCTGCAAATATTTATTCAATTCTATTTTGAATGCTGCAATTAAAGCTACTTCCATCCACCCACCACCCTATCAGGCTCAGGCAATACTTTCCAAACCTAACCACTCGTTCCTTAAAAGGTTTTGTCTCATGTTGCCTCTGGCTCTTTTGCCTACACTTTAAATCTGTGCCTTCTCAATATCGACCCTTTAGCCATTAAAACAGTTGCTCTTTATTTACTCTATCTAAACCCTTTGTGATTTTAAGCACCCTTATCAAATCTCTTCTTCACCTTCTCTGCTCCAACATTGGTCAGGACACTGGGAGAACACCCCCATTAGAATTCAGAGTCCTCAAGTCAAGCAATCAGACACTCAAAGCAAGGCATGACAGGCAGGGATGGAGATAAATACATCGGGTAACCTGCATCTTTTTATTGAAGGGTGGACGACCAATTATCAAAGAGCGCTGCTGAAAGATGTCAACTCCAGATCCTCCAATGGGAGGCACCCCTCGCCCAGGCCCCTCACCAGGACCTGGGCCTTCTCCTGGATCGATGCTAGGTCCCAGTCCTGGACCCTCGCCTGGCTCTGCACACAGTATGATGGGACCAAGCCCAGGTCCCCCATCTGCTGGCCATTCTATGACTCCACAGGGGCCTGGAGGTTACCCTGCAGAAAGCATACACCAACTTCATAAGGTAGTGTGGTGTAAATTTCTATTAAAATCTTTACTCTTGTGATGAAACTGTAGTGTGTGTTAGAAAGTAATCTTTTAAAAAAGTGTTTAAAAGCAAAGGAAAAAACACTAATGAGGCTAGACTGATGATTTGTTTGACTTGGTGAACTAGTTCCAGTATTCCTGGTCAGATTTTTGTAGTGTACAGCGTAGGAGGCCATTCATGCCGTGCCAGCTCATTGAAAGCAGTGCAATCAGTGGCACTCCCCTGCTGTTTACCCATAGCCTGACAAATGCTTCCTTTTATCCGGATTCCTGACCCTCGCCCTTATCGATATGGTTAATGACCATTGCTTTTCTCAGCTTTCTATCCTCACCCTCCTATGCTGCAAATACACTCCCTAGATTCTCCTCCCTGAATCTTACCTGCATTGAAATTGTGACTGCTCAATCACTGCCTCTCCAGGAGGCCACTCCCTGGAATACCTCACCTCCCTCAGCCTTTCTCTCACAGTTTGAAGGCTTTAAAAAGGCCAAGCCTGACTAAACCCAACCACAATGCTTTGCATAATCTCCAGTCTTCACCTAGTTTTTTAACCATGTTGATTATTTTGCACAATACTCCTAATCTGTCCATAAAATTCTCAATAGGAAACCATTTTCAGTTTGGCCCTGATAGCCCAATAAAATGACTTTTGCTAATTCTCAGGGTGAAAGGAGGAGTTTTTTAAGACGATTATAGTTGACATGACCTCTGCTGACTGTTGCTTAGGTATAAGCAGTAACACCCCAATCAAACCCTGCTGAATATCACAGAGAGGGTAGATAAGATTTCTTCTTAAAGCAGCAAATTGTTGTAATCTGGAAAGTGCTGCCCAAAAGGGTGGTGGAAGCAGTAGCAACTTTCAAAAGGGAATTGGATACATATTTGAAAGGAAAACAGTTGCAGGGCTATGGGGAAGAGAGGGAAGTGGAACTAATTGGATATTTCTTTCAAAGCGCTAGCAAAGGCATGATTGGCTGAATAACCTCCTGTACTGTAAAATTATATGAATTTTGTATTATATGAAATTGTAAGCAATATTCTCTACAAAGTCAGTTAGATTCAATAGATCTATCTATTATCAGCCTCTGAGACAGGGCACAAAAGTGTAATAATCTGCGTGCAAAACTCCTTATTACATTTCTTGTACCCAATCTCCCCATTTAACACTACTTCAGTACCACTTTCCTACGCTGTATAACTTCCGACCCAAAACTTCTACCTGTATAACATGCTGCCTCACTGCATAATATATCTATGTATTCCTTCAGCCACAACCCTCTGCATAATATCCCTATATACACCCTTGTATACAGGGCCCTACGCAGCCAACCTCCACCACTGGGGTCTCAGTATAAATCTCCTATGCACTTGTGGAAAAACTGCTGAAGAGTGTCCCTGCTATATACTAAGTGACGGACTAATCACCTTAAACTCAGCAAATGGGGAGGCTACTGCTTGGCTTCAGGGATTTGCATTCACTAAATAAATAAAATAATACAAATGCTGTATATGTATAACATCCTGATAAGCATCAGTTCCCTCTGTATGATTAACTAAACTATCATACCCACACTCTGTATGACACGCCGATATATGACATCCCTCTGTGTAGCACCCTAATACACCGCATCCCTTTGAGTAGCACCCTGATTGGATCAGTTTCCTCTCTATAGCACCCTGATACTCCACTCCCTCTGAGTAACACCATAATATACCACACCCTTCTGTGTAGCACTCTGATATACCACGGCTCTTGGAAAAACAATATCTGTTATCATACTTCTCTAGTTATACCAGTTTCTCTGTTGTTTGGCTTGCAATATCTGCTACAGGGTCAGTTCCTGCTTTTCTTTCTGCTTTAATGGCATCAAACAGTTAAGTTCTGCTGCATTCTACTCCTTAGTACTCTGTAACTCAGTGTCAGTGGTGTTCGAAAGGCTGACTTTGACATTTCTGCTGAACCCTCTTTGAATCCATGTGCAGTAAGCATGATTCTTTGTGTTAATCAGCGGCGGCAGGCTGCTGAGAGGCAGGCTCCATAGGAAGCCTGTCAATTGCACCTTATCTCCTGATTTCAGCAGCTCCCCTCGTGTTAATGGTCCCATCATGTGCATGTATTGTGCAGTTCTTACCAGCCATTTGTAATGCAGAGACCTTCAAGGCACCTGCTACAGCTCAGTGCTCAGGCTGCTGGGTTAATCACAGCTAAATCCCAACCCCCTCCCCTGTCCCATTGCATCTGTTTCCCTGAGAGTTTTGTCCACAGAACGCCAGAAGACTGTGACATTAATGGATTGCACATTTATGGGTACAGGCTGTGTACAGTAATTGCAGTTCTCTGCCAGCTGAAGGGAAATGCTGCCTCCAACATCTTTTCTCTTTGCAGGCAATGGAATCGATGCATGAAAAGGTGATGCCTGATGACCCGCGTTACAGTCAGATGAAATCTATTGGCATGAGGTCAGGAGGACACAGTGGCATGGGACCACCACCTAGCCCCATGGATCAGCATTCACAAGGTAACATGCTTTGCTTCAATGCAAAGCTTTTTATTTTGTTTTAATAAAAAGAACAATTTGATTGCGAATGATATTATTTTCGCACCTCTTGCCTTAGGCACCGCATACTAACCCATTTAAAAACAAATAAATGATTGACCCACTGCTGGCCTCTATCAGCAACCACAGCCTGGAGTAAAGGGACTGCAATCTGAAGGGACTTCCCTGCATCTGATTTTACTTCCATTTCTTTCCTGTGCAATAAAGAACTCTGCCGTCTGTATCTCAACTCGTACCATCCCATTCATGCATCACCATCCCCACCCCCAGCTGGGCTTGCTGTCTTTCATTGCTTCCAGATTAAGCAACATCTAGATTTTAACATTTTCACCCTTGTTTTCAAATCCCACCTTGGCCTCACCCTCCCCACCACCCCCTCCACCCTATCTCTGTAACCTTCTGCAGCCCTACAACCAATGATTTCACTAGATTTTCCTTGTTGTGGATAGCTTGTGAGCAGCCTGTGCAGCACCTTCACACTTGCTGCACATCTGTCCACTCACACGGCTTAAAGGAAACACTGCCTACAACCATCTGAAATCTCCAAACTCATCCAATGCTTTTGCGCATCACAATTTTCATCACCCATCACTGGCTACCATGCTTTCAGCTGTCTAGGCTTTAAGTTCTGGAATCCTATCCGTAAACGTCTCTGCCCATCTATTTCTCTTCACTCCTTTAAAATGCTCTTTAAAACACTTTTGGTCATCTGCCCTAATACCTCTTTCTGAGGATTGTCAACTCATTCTGTTTGGTAATACTCCTGTGAAGCATCTTATGTTATACTCCTGATAGCTGTTTGGTGAAAGAAGAAACCAGAGCCAGTTTTTACTTGGAATAGATTTATTCACAGAATGAAACATTACAGGTATATATCCCCTGACTCCACTCAACTCTTGTGTCAGTAAGCGTCCCTTTATATACACTAAGTATCCATCCAATCAATGCCCTCCACCTGTATGTGCTTAACCTCAATCGATACAATTAAAACATTGGTCCATTTTATTATGTAAAAGTTCTTTAAAAATGCAAGTTGTTGTTTAGCTATCAGAAAGACAAAGGTTAACCTGTAACAACTCTTCAATTGCAGGTTACCCTTCTCCTCTGGGAGGTGCTGAGCACGCCCCAAGTCCAGTACCTGCTAATGGCCCCCCTTCAGCACCCCCTATGTCTTCTGGACCAGGTGGCGTTCCTATGGATGGTGGGGACCCCCAGACCCTGGGGCAGCAAAACCGAGGCCCCTCTCCTTTCAACCAGGGGCAGCTGCATCAGCTGCGAGCACAGATCATGGCATACAAGATGCTGGCAAGAGGTCAGCCCATCCCGGACCACCTACAGCTGGCTGTCCAAGGGAAGAGACCCCCGCCTGGAATGCAGCAGCAGATGTCATCACTACCTCCGCCCTCCACCCCTGGAACTGGACCAGCTCCAGGCCCAGCACCCGGGAACTACAACAGGCCGCTCGGTACCTACCTCTTCACTTAGTTTTCCAGTCGCACTCTTAATTTGCATTGATTGTTAGCGTTGGCAAGCGAGCCAAGCTCCAGTATAATGCAGACATACTCATGCGAGCGACTGCACTGAAAGACAATTGTGCTTCCCTCTTAAGCTCATCAGGGTCTCATCGACCAAGTATTTAATATACCACTATATCTAGATCTGCATGCAAAACATATATCTTTCAAAACCCTTTGGCTATAGATTTCATGCAATACAAAATGATGAGGAGTTGTGATAGAATTAGGAGAAACAGTTTCCATTGGTAGAAGGGTTAGTAGCCAGACGACATGTATTTGAGATAATTGGGATAATAAGCAGGAGGAAGGTGAAGAGAATATTTTTTAAACAGCGAGTTGTTATGATCTGGAATACATTGCCTTCTAGGGTGGGGGGGAAGCAGATTCAGTAACTTTCAAAAGGAAATTAGATAAATAAATAAAGGGGAAAATTGCTAGGGCTGTGGGGAAAGGGCAGGGGAGTGGGACTAGTTGGATAGCTCTTTCAAAGGGCCAGCACAGGCACAATAAACTGAATGGCCACCTCCCATGTTGTGTGTAAGTGAAAGCCTGATAGTCCCCTTTAACACTACAAACATCAAGCAGAATCTCTCAGTGGGGGTATTAAGAAAAACTGAAAGGGTTGATAGAGAGAAACTATTTCCATTGGTTGGTGAGTTTAGGACAGAGGATGTAGCCTAAAGATTGGAGCCAGAGCTCTCAGTAGTCAAGTTAGAGAACTCCTCCACATGCGATGGGCAGTTGCTACTGGGTCAGTTGTCAATTTTATATCTTCAATTCATGGATTTCAGTTAACCAGAGGTATGAAGGGATGGGAGCAAAAGTGAGTATATGGAGTAAGGTCGCAGATCAGCCATGATCTTATTGAATGGTGGAACAGACTTGAGAGGCTAAATGGCCTCTCCCTATTCTTATGGTATTTTCTCTGAGTTTATTTTCAATTGCGCAGGTCTCAGTTGTGCAGGGGATGCTGAGGAGGTCCCAGGTTTCTCTCTGCAGGGGTGAAGGGAGGTACAGATTTGAGGAAGCATCATCACTGAGCAGTTGACATGTTTTGTGTCTTTGTGGTAGCCTGGGACTGGCTGCACCCCCACCCCACACTATCTCAGGATGATGTGTGGTCTGGAAGGGACCAGTAAAGCAAGAACCTGCCAAACATTTTGTTGCCAGGAATTGACCATATGCAGGACCTGCCAAAGTATTGTGTTCACACAAGCTTCCCATTGTTTGTCATTATTTCTGATTCTAAAACCATTCCCTCCTGTGCCAGTTCATCCATTTGACTTTCTCTCCCCTCAACCCTATTTTATAGGTATGGGAGGATCCAACATGATGCCTCCAGGATCTGCTGGAGTCAATCAGGGAATGCAGTGCCAGCCTCCTGGTGGCCCCTCAAAACCTTGGCCAGAAGGTAAGCTTCTTTGGTCTTTAGAGTTATCAGGACACCTGGTTGAATGGCCAAGGACTGTAATGCAGGAGGGCACTGAGGGTAAAAATGAAGACTAGATAAAACAGGAAGTAGCTATGGACTGACCTCAAATTTGTGCTCTAAAAGGTGATAGGTGGAAGGGAAGACTGGGGCACTGTGAGGATTTCTACTACTTCTCAGATCCTGCAAAGGAATAAGTTAGGTCAGGTGCAATAAGTTTGATTTCAATGGAGGGAGGAGGATGGAAGTGTAAAACAGTAGATTTTTGGAGGAACAAGAGTGGGCACTTTGAAAGGGTTGAATTATGCGGGCAGGTTGTATGAACCTAGCTTGTATTCACTTGTGTAGAGAAGATTGAGGGGTGATCTGATCAAAGAGTTTAAAATATTACAAGGATTTGATGGTGTAGATATGCAGAAGTAATTTCTCCTAGAGAAGGAATCAAGAACAAAGTCACACGATCTTAAAATTAGAATGTAGGCCATTCAGGAGAAATCAGAAAGCACTCCTTTCACACTAAGGATGGTGGAAAGCAAAAGGCTGTGGATGCTGGGGGACATTGGAGCTTTCAAGTCTGAGGTTGACAGGTTTTTGTTGGGTAAGGATATCAAGGAATGTGGAGCAAAGGTGAGTAAACAGAGTTGAGGAACAGATCACCCAGGATCTAATTGAATGAAGGAGCAGCCTCAAGGGACTGAATAGCCTCCCCATGTTCCTATGAAAGCACTGACCAAGAGTAGTGTTGCTTTATATTTGATCAGGTAGGTTGGAATAGAAAGAAGGGCCAGACTGGAGGTAAATTTAAAGTAAGCTGTTACAATTTCCAAAGAGCTAATATGAAGGAGTCAGAAGCAGGCTCTGTCTTTCCTTGACAGACGTGCTGTGATGTGGTTTTTTAGCGTTAACCTCCAAACACAAAGTAAGGAGTCACATGACTTTTAAGCTAAGAAGTGTTTCTTAACGACCTTGGTATTGACAGGAAGAACAATCTATGGGGTTTGATTGCTTCCTTTTATTGAGAGTAATGGGCTTAAAATGCTAGTCAACTGTGGGTCTGGCGATAGCCAGGCTTTATGTCTGATAGCGCCTCAGAATGACAATGCTACGTCTTTTTGAAAAGGCAACAAAAGCTGTACGTGAAGTGCTGCCTTTTCAGGACTCTCAAAATAACATTCCAGAGCACTTCACACTCAATGAATTACATTTCAGCTAGGGAACTCTTGTTCTGTAGACAAGAATAGCAGCTAGATCTCACAAACTGAAAGGATCAGTTAATCTGTTTTGGTTAGTTGAGGGAGGAGTATTAGCCAGGAAGAATTCTTTTGATAGGGCCTTGGGAACTTTAATATCCACCTAAACCACCCAGACAGGCAATGTAAAATAGGATTGATGCACACAAGTGGCAATTTTCTTTTGCTATGGAACAGATTTTCTTTTCATCTCCTGTCAATGAAGAACAGGCTGTTATCTGTCCCTGCAGGCAAGATATTTTTTTTAAAGTTCACATCAATTTTCTCATTATGATCAAGGCTCACCCATGGGTTGACTCTTCTGATAACACAGTACTTCCTCAGAATGCTACTGGATCTTTAA
Source organism: Carcharodon carcharias (assembly GCF_017639515.1). Lineage (NCBI taxonomy): Eukaryota > Metazoa > Chordata > Chondrichthyes > Lamniformes > Lamnidae > Carcharodon > Carcharodon carcharias. The sequence goes on along the minus strand of NC_054496.1, from coordinate 16,866,213 downwards.
TCTTCATGAATGTGTCAGCCATGGCTCAGTGAGCAGCTCTCTCGCTGTCGTGGGTTCAAGCCCCACTTCAGAGACTTGAGCATGCAATCCAGGCTGATACTCAGTGCAGTACTGAAGGAGTACTGCACTTTCAGAGGTGCCATCTTTCAGATGATGAGATGTTAAACTGAAGCCCTGCCTGTCCTCTCTGGTGGACAATAAAAATTCCACAGCACTATTTGAGGAAAAGCAAAGATGTTCTCCCTGGCGTTCAATGTTTATCCCTCAACTAACATAATTCAATTTATTGACTGGTCATTATCGCACTGCTGTTTGTGGGAGCTTGCTATGCACAAATTAGCTGCCCATTTCCTACATTAAAACAGTGACTACGCTGCAAAAGTGCTTCATCAGCTGCAAAGCACTTTGTGAGATCCTGAGGTTGTGAAAGGCACTGTAGAAATGCATGTCTTTCATTTTGTTCTGGAATAAAGTTTTAAATCACAAACTTCAAATGCAGACCAAACTCAGCAGATTTGGAGTGGAGCAGGTCTGGGGGACACCCATTTCCTGGCGAGTGCCAACCAGCCTCAGGTGATCTGGCAGAGGTGGGTAGCATGGTTAATACTTTCCTGTAATCCTCACGACCTTTCTCTCTTTCAGGTCCAATGGCCAATGCTACTGCTCCAACCAGTGCCCCCCAGAAACTTGCACCCCCGCAGCCCACTGGTCGACCTTCCCCAGCGCCTCCAGCAGTGCCCCCTGCCGCCTCCCCGGTGATGCCTCCTCAGACTCAGTCACCAGGCCAGCCAGCTCAGCCAGCCCCTATGGTGCAGCACCATCAGAAACAGAACCGGATCACCCCCATTCAGAAACCACGAGGGCTGGACCCAGTTGAGCTTCTCCAAGAACGCGAGTACCGGTAAGGAGAGGTTATTTCAGGACGGAATGCTTGTTTGGAGAGACACTATTCCTGGCCCTGACTTTTTTTGGCACGTTCAGGCATCTAAATATTTCCCCCTGGCATGTTTTAAAATTCTCATCTTTGTTTACAAATCCCTCCATGGCCTTACTCCTCCCTATCTCTGTAATCTTCTTCAGCCTTACAACCCTCTGAGATCTCGGTGCTCATCTAGTTCTAGCCTCTTGAGCACCCAAAATTTAATGACTCCACATTGGCACCTATGCCTTCTGACTGCCTTAGGCCCTAAGCTCCAGAATTCCTTCCTTAAACCACTTTCTGTTTTTCTCTCTCCTCCTTTTAAGACTCCTTAAAACATTTCTCTTTGACTGAACTTTTGGTCACCTCTCCTTATAAGGTTCAGTGTCAAATTTTGTTTGCTAATGCTCCTATGAAGCACCTTGCAACATTTTACTATGTTAAAAGCATTATATAAATAGAAGTTGTTCTTTTTGAGTATGTTAACTGGGTTCCTGGCACTAGGGGTCCTCCTCGAGCCACCAAAATCTCAAATTCTTCTAGTGGCAGAAGTATAATCCTGCCGTAGGTCAGTGAGTGCACTTTACAGGTCCAACAGTTCTGAGGTGACACTATCTGCAATTTTTACACTTTAATGAACCAGATGCAAAACCTCTGCCTTGCATAATGTGCCCTCTCATTAATGAACTGTTTCAAATAATTAGAATTATAATTGCATGTCATGAACACCGTGACCAGTGTTATACTTTATACCTGTGAATTGTGCTGACAAGATCTCAAGATGCTCCTATGTCCTTTAACTATAATATTCAATGTCCATAATTTCACTGTTGATTTTTGGTTTTGTTGGCAGGCTGCAAGCACGCATTTCCCATCGGATCCAAGAGCTGGAAAACCTCCCTGGCTCACTAGCTGGAGACCTTCGCACCAAAGCAACCATTGAACTCAAGGCCCTGCGGCTCCTTAATTTTCAAAGGCAGGTTGGTATCAGGCCACGAAGGCTTTATTTTTCTTCACATCCCTCATTGTACCATAACAGTGGCCTTACTGGCTACAAATTTAAAAAAATAAATGAACACAACTGCATGCAATCTAAATAAAAAGTCCCCTATGTGAGTTCTATTTAGAAGCAGTGCTACCAGCTCCCCATTGTGTTCCCTCCCACACGCACACACACGGCGAAATTTTATGGCCCTTCCCACCAGTGAGATTTTCCTTCCGGCCGAAGTCAGTGGAGTTTTGAACAGCTCGCCGCATTTTACGGCCCTGCCCCTTCCACAAAGGGGCCATAAAATTCTGCCTATAATTTCATTTCTTGCCTCATATAGCTTGTGTTTCTAACCTGCACATGACACATTCTCACTCTCCAACCTTGCTGGCTTTCATTTCCTGGCCTGTGCAGGCTCTGGACCTTCTGGGACACTCCCTTCCTAACCAGCACACACACAGCCTCACATCCCAGCCCCACAGAGCTGCTCTTCCTGGCCAGCTCCATCTGCTGCTGGCTGCTCTTGCCTCCCTATTGCTGGACCAGTTCAGAGTTCCTCATTAGCTCTACAAAAAGCCTCACTGATCAATATAGGAGACATGCACCATAGGAACAGGAGGAGGCCAATTAGCCCCTTGAGCCTGTTCTGCCAGTCACAGATCATGGCAGATCCATGACTTAACTCCTTTACCACCTGTCCTTCTCCCCTCAGACACCCTGAACTTAGCTAACTCCCCTTTTGCCTTTGTCCTTTGGTTAACAGAAATCTAGTAGTACAGATTTAAAATTAATTGATCTATCATTAAAAGCCATTTGCAGAAGAGAGTTCCAAACTTGTACCATCCTTTGCATGTAGAAGTGTTTCCTAACTTCACTCCTGAAAGGCCTGGCTCTAATTTTTAGACTATGTCCCCTAGGCCCAGACTTCCCAACTAGCAGAAATAGTTTCTCCCTGTCTACCCAATCTAATATCTTGAAAACTTATATCAAATCACACTCTCCACAAACTTGACTAGATTAACTTCAGCTTATACCACCTGTCCTTCACCCCCCAGACACTCTGAACTTAGCTCATTCCCCTTTTGCCTTTTCTCCGCTTGTCTGCCTGCACACAGGCATTTTATCGAGAGTTAGGATGACAAAAACTTTAAAAGCACATCTCCCACTGACACACGTCAAATGGAAATGTTGGCATAACCGTGGCATCCAAATACACAGGTCAGTCACCTGCAGTGGGTTGGGTTGTCCCAATCCCCGAAAGCAAAGTCCATTCAGAAGGAAGGATCTGCCGTATATCCACCGTACATCTGACAAACCAGATAAAACATTATCTACCCCATCTCCCCGGTGACATTTACAAACTATAAAAGATCATCAGAAAATGAGGCTCCAAGAACCAAAAACAATTGAACCATTATTTAACCACAACAGATCATAGAAGGAAGCCTTTTGGCTCATCATGCCTGTGTTGGCTCCTTGGTAGAGCTATCTGAGTAACCCCACTCCCCTGCTCTTTCCCCATTACCCTGCAAAATTCCCTCTTCAAGTTTTTATCCAATTCCCTTTTTGAAATTTACTACTGAATCTGCTTTCCATACCTTTTCAGGCACTGTATTCCAGATCATAGCAACTAGCTGCATTTAAATAAAAGTTCCCCTCATTTTCCAGTGTGGACTCGATGGACCAAATCACCACCTCATGTGTCATAATGGCTGAATGATCTTACCTCTGGTTCTTTTGTCAATTATCTTAAATTAGTGTCTTTTAGTTATTGACCTTATTGCCAGTGGAAACAGTTTCTCCTTTTTAAGGGCTTTGATGGAGCAAATGATTTTGAACCGGTCCTTAACGTTCTCTGCTCTAAGGAAAACACTACCAGCTTCTCCAGTCTCCCCACATATCTGAAGTTCTTCATCCCTTGTGCATTTCTAATGAATTCTGTCTCTAACCTTTTTTCTGTAAAACACGCCAGGATTAATCCAGACCATTGTAGTACCTGTCTTCCCAGTTCGCTTCCCCATTTGTATTCTCAGCCCCCACCCCCACCCTCGCTCCACATTTGACCCTCAAACTTCAATGTTCAAAGTTTTGCCTGACTGTGGTTCCACATATGCTGTGTGCACACCCCCCCCACCCACCCCCCAACCCCTTGCTGGGCACTCCCTGTCACCCAACTGTGTCAAAATGCCATCTGTCTATAGTGGGCATCGTGCTGCATTCCAATCCTGTCCTCAGCTGCTGCCCAGACAACTGAAGTTTCCAGTAGGAGTGGAAACCTCGACTGATATTCTCCTCTTTCCTCTGCCCCAGCGTAGGGGTACTGAGGCCAATTATAACCCCTATTGCAGATAAGTATCAGTTGTGGGTCATTTGGTAGCATTCTAGCTTTTGAGCCAAAATGTTCAAGTCCCACTCAAGAGACTTGAGCATATAATCTAGGCTGACATTCCAGTGCTGTACTGAGCGAGTCTTGCACTCAGAGGTGCTGTTTTTTGGATGAAGTGTTAAACTGAGGGCCCAGTTGCCCTTTCAGGTGGAGGTGAAAAAACCCATAGCTTTATCTGGAAGAAGAGCAGGGGTGGCCAATATTTATCTCTCAACCAGAATCACTAAAAAAAAAATCTGGCCATTATCACATTGCTGTTTGTGGGAGCTTGCTGTGTGCAAATTGGCTGCTGAATTTCCTACAATACAGCAGTAACTACATTTCGAAAAGTAATTAATTGGCCGTAAAGCTCTTTGTGATATTTTGAGGTCATAAAAGGTGCCACCAGATAGACTGCAGTGGTTCAAGAAGGCAACTTACCACCATCTTCTCAAGGGAAATTAGGGATGGGCAACAAATGCTGGCTTCCAGTGCTTCCCACATCCCATGAAAGATTTTTTTTAAAAAATGGTGCTAGAGAAGTGCATTTCAGATTGGAATATTTTTCATTTCTTGTTCCTTTTATAAAAGGGTGACATCAATAAGATGCCAGACACAATGAGTTCAGCTCATTGGTTAGATCCTTACAGAAAACTGGGTCTGACCTTTTTGTTATCTTCAATAGGTTGGGATTTTACTCTGAGTTCCCAATGGAGTTTACCAAGTGTCTGATTTCTTTTGGAATGCTTTACCCAAGTATCAAAAATTGGTCTCATGCATTCTATGGCTAGTTGGGAGTGCTAGTTACACTCTCAGAAGTTGCAACCAGGGAGACTTTTACATTTCCTATGACTCTTCTTCATAACTCTGCCTTTCTCTCCACAGATGCTGTCAGGCCTGCTGAGTTTTTCCAGCAATTTTTGTTTTTGTTTCAGATTTCCAGTATCCACAGCATTTTGCTTTTATCTAGACTTTTACATTGGGTCATTATATCAGTTAAAAGCCTAGATAATATTACAAGCCTCGTTCATGAGCAATTGCATTTCAGAATTTAAAATTACGGCAAATTTGCAACAATTCCATTTTAATTTTACAGCACAGGCTGCAAGCAGCTACAATACCTGCATGTTACAACAGGTGTCAACACTGAGCTTGTTGTTGCTGCTGTTCTTAGCAGCACTGCCCACAGGTACTTATGAGTACTGCAGCCATATGCAATCTATTGATTAAAGGTGAATCATGCTTGAGAGGGTATGTTTGACCTGTTAAAATTATGAGCAGTGCACATTTATGGCTTTGGAGCAGTAGGCAATGTCATTATTCACCAGTGCTCTTATCTGTTGACTATTCTGACAAAGCAAACATTAGTGAAGAAAATGTGTTTTCTACTGTTCTTAGAATGTTTCTTGATGTCAGTCTGGTGTGATGCTGGACGTTGTTCCCTGTCAGGCTGCTTGTGATGAGCTGACCTCTCTGTTTTGTCCTCAGCTCCGTCAGGAAGTGGTGGTGTGTATGAGGAGGGACACAGCCCTTGAGACGGCACTGAACGCGAAGGCTTACAAACGCAGCAAGCGGCAGTCACTCCGCGAGGCACGCATCACTGAAAAACTTGAGAAGCAGCAGAAGATTGAGCAAGAACGCAAGCGCAGACAGAAACATCAGGTACAAGTGTCTTGGGAATTAAATATATCACACGTGCACTGTCACAACAGCGACTTGCATTTATATTGCACCTTTAACATAATAAACTGTTGCAAGGCACTGTTATGGCACAGCGGATGGTAAATGCTGAGCTGCTCAAATCCCAGAAGGAAACTTGAAACAGCTGCCACAACTGGTCTTGTAGCTTGTAGTTTTATTTTGTGATCCGTGCCTTGAATTCAGTAGTAATAAGTCTACCAAGTCTTAGAGGTTTTTTACAAAACTAAATTAAACATTTATTAATAAAAGAAATTATTTTAAGCACATACATGGGTCTACAAATGACTACTATGATAAATCCCAGCTCCCCTAATTAATCTGACCTGCAGTTACACCTCCGTTGAGACAACAGTAAAAACAAATAAATTTCAACAGACCCAGGCAAAGCACACAGTACCCTGGACAGTGATATTCACATTGAGTTTTCTTAGCTCCAGTTCCTGTAGACAGCAACTTGATACCTAGAGGCTGGAGGCTTTTCACACTTGCTAGAGCTTAGAGTGCCTTCTGCTTACACATAACCTCAACTCCTTTATACATGTTTCTCCCTTTTCAATGTAAATCCCATTGTTCCAATATGTCTTTGCAACTTTATTTTTTCCATAATATAAATCTTTCATAGCACTCACATTATCAGTAATCTTTGGGAAAAATAAACACACTGTTTGGCTTAGCCTCTTATGACTAGGTGTAACACTTTACCTACTCTGGTTTAGCTAAAAACGCAAATGTTCTTCACGCTTCATATTCTAAAACTTCAGCCATGTTTACATATTTAGCATTTCAAACCTAGCTTCGCTTTTGCTAACTCAAAAGCTCCAGACTTGCTGTCTGCAATTTAATTAAACCCCACCCTACACACACACACACAACCTGAAACAGAGAAACTAATCCAAACCCCACTATTAACCTACCTTTGCAATAAATCACAATAATATTATGAAAATTATTATATTTTCATGACAGGCACTTCACAGGTGCGTTATCAAACAAAATTTGACGCTTAGCCAAATAAGAATATACTGGCACAGGTGACCAAAAGAGATAGGCTTTAAGGAGCAGGTGTAGGGAGAGAATCCCAGTTGGGTCTTGGGAGCTGAAAGCATGGCCAATGGTAAAGTGATGAAAACCGGAGATGCGGAAGAAAGCAGAATTGGTGGAGTTCAGAGATCTTGGAAAGTTGGAGGGCTGGAGGAGATTACAGAGGTAAAGTTCTAGTGCCACTGAGGACTGAGGAACTCAGAGAGCAGCAAGAATAGAAGCCCAGTAGGACTCCAGGGAGATCTGATGAACTCTGGTAAATTAAAGATGTAGCTGGGCCCCTCTTTCGTGTACCCGCAGGAGATTTTCTCATTGATCTCAAATAGAAATTGTTCAAACATCACCTGGCCTCTAATTGTGGTATTGCCTGGAGCATATGACAGGATATGTCCCCACCATAATGCAACATCAGGGTGGCTGACCACAAGGCAGTTTTAAAGCAAGGGAGGTAAAATCTAAAAGGAGACCAGAGCAAGGGATTGGCCAATCTTCAGGCTTGTGTTATTTTTTTCTAAACCCTCCTCAGTCCCACTCACTCTACATTGTTTGTTCTTGCTCCCAGGAATACCTCAACAGCATCCTGCAGCACGCAAAGGACTTCAAGGAGTATCACCGGTCAGTTTCTGGGAAAATGCAGAAACTGACAAAAGCCGTGGCCACGTACCATGCCAACACTGAGCGCGAGCAGAAGAAGGAGAACGAGCGCATTGAAAAGGAGAGGATGAGGAGGCTGATGGTGAGCCATTGCTAGCTCGATCCCCCCCCCGCCCCCAACCGCACACCGTCCCTTGTTTGATGGCTTGATGATGCTCCACAGCCTTCCATTGCCCGGCCCATGCGACCATTCTTCACGTGTGACATTCAGTCCTGTAGGGTGCACCACCTCCGAGCCTGGTCTGCACACGAGCGCATGAGGAATCGGGCGGTGGGGATTTTACCCCAGTGTCCGGTGTGCTTCATCTGGCGAGCATGTGCAGAAAAGACGGTGCACAGAATACACGTGGCATATTTGATCTGGGCAGGGATATCACCTGTGATGGCACACAGATCCCTGCTACCTGCAAGAGCGTCGTGGCATTTTGTTAATATCTCTCTCTCTCTCTCTCCCTCTCTCTTTCTTTCCCTACAGGCAGAAGATGAAGAAGGTTATCGAAAGCTGATTGACCAGAAGAAAGACCGGCGCCTGGCCTACCTGCTGCAGCAAACGGATGAATACGTGGCCAATCTCACAGAGCTCGTCCGACAACACAAGGCAGCGCAGGCTGCAAAAGAGAAAAAGAAGAAAAAGAAGAAGAAGGTTAGTGTTAGCCCAGGTGTGGAATGAGCACCAGCAGGGCTGGGAGGTGATACCTAGGCTCACTGCAGGTCCGAGTCTGAAAAGAAGTGATTTGCTTTTGCCTATCATCCCCTTGCTGCTGTTGGGCATGAAGGTGCCCACTACCAGTAAAATAAGCAGCAGGAATGTGATGCAGACATGTTTATGGAACATAAAGTTATCTCATTCAGAACTAGGTACAGGCCAGTTTGTCTCAAAGTCCTCAAGTTTGATGAAAATATAGTAGCTTGAATATTTAATTCCAAGATGGCCTTGTTTAGAAGATGACTCCCCATTCTTTCAGTAGGGGGTGTATCAAGCAATTTAAATTTCCATTGTATTTTTCCATTCAGTTTTCTCTCTGGTGTTCTCATCCTTCTTTCTATCCACGCCCACATCCTTTCCAGTGGGAGTCACTTGATAGTGATTGGAAGTGCCAACTATAGCTGGTTTTCTCCCACCTCAACCAAGGCCAACTGTAGCACTGAGATACATGCAGCCTCACCTATGCTGCAACTCTTGTCATTCAATCTGCATGACCCAAGCTGCAATTCTTGTGACCTCGTCTTGCAATTCCTGTCACCCCATACTGCGATTCTATTGACCCTGTACTGCAATTCTTGTGGCCTATGCTGCATTGGTTGTGCTGTGTGATTCCTGTTGTTTGTTTCTGATGTGGGATTCCTGTTGTTTGTTTCTGATGTGGGATTCCTGTTTGTTTCTGATATGGGATTCCTGTTGTTTGTTTCTGATATGGGATTCCTGTTGTTTGTTTCTGATATGGGATTCCTGTTGTTTGTTTCTGATATGGGATTCCTATTGTTTGTTTCTGATGTGTGATTTCTGCTTGTTTTATTGTGCTGTATTTCCAGTTGCTTGATTGTGTTGTGTGTTTCTGGTTGCTTGATTGTGCTGTGTATTTCCAGTTGTTTGGTTGTGTTGTGTGTTTCCGGTTATTTGATTGTACTGTGCGATTCTGGTTGTTTGATTGTGCTGTGTGTTTCTGGTTGTTTGATTCTGCTGTGAGGTTCTGGTTGCTTGATTGACCTGCATGTTTCTGGTTGTTTGATTGTGCTGTGTGATTCCAGTTGTTTGATTGTGCTGTGTGTTTCCGGTTATTTGATTGTGATTCCAGTTATTTGATTGTGCTCTGTGATTCTGGTTGTTTGATTGCGCTGTGTGATTCTGGTTGTTTGATTGTGCTGTGTGATTCCAGTTGTTTGATAGTGATTCCAATTGTTTGATCATAATTCAATTTTTTGATAGTGATTCTGGTTATTTGATCACGTTTCTGGTTTCTTGATTGTGCTGTATGAGTCTGGTTGTTTGATTGTGCTGTTTGATTCAAGCTGTTTGATTGTGATTCAGGTTGTTTGATCGTGATTCTGTTTGTTTGACCATAATTCAGTTTTTTGATCATAATTCCGGTTGTTTGATCGTGTTTCCAGTTGTTTGATCGTGATTCTGTTTGTTTGATTGTGTTTCCGGTTGTTTGATTGTGTTTCCGGTTGTTTGATTGTGTTTCCGTTTGTTTGATTTTGTTTCTGGTTGTTTGATTGTGCTGTGTGATTCCGATTGTGTCCTTGTCCCCCCCAACCCCACCCCCTCCATTTCACTTTATAATATTTCTTTCTTCTCCACAGAAGCAGGAAAATGTGGATGGATTGGGTTCTGCCGTTGGTCCTGATGGTGAGGTGAGTGATTGGAGATTTTGGCGCCTAGTGACAATGACACAATACTGGACTAGCAACTGGGAGATCAGAGTTGAAATCCCATTATGGCAAGTTGTAAAATTAAATTTTGTGAATTGATATGTGGACTGGCATAAAATATAAAGCCAACAGCTTCGATATCCTTCAAAAGTGGGAACCTGTCACCCCTACATCTGACTGTAGTCGTACTACCTGTGGTTGACTCGTGGTACCTCTGAAGCAGCCAAGCAAGACCCTCTATTCAGGACAACATCAGCTTGAGAACAGATGGAAAGAACTGAGTGGTGAAAGGAAGTGAGTTGCTCATTATCTGGAATTAAGCACTGAGATATGTTGTCAGGAATTATTTCATCACATAAATGGTGCAAATCTGGAACTTCCACCCTGCTCCCCAAAAACATGCTGTTTAGACAGGGGTTGTCAGTTGAAAATTTCAAAATTGATATTGATAGATACTTGTTAGGCAAGGGTCAAACAGACTTGAGGGGCTGAATGGCCTCCTGCTGTCCAATGAAAGGATAACTTTTAAAATACCCAGACCCACAGCATAAGAAACAAATGGGTGAATTGGCTGATTTGATTGGTGGCCCTGATGAACTTAGGGCAGCAGGAAAGTGATTTATTTATTGAGAAATGTTCTCTACCTTCAGCTATTGGATGAGACCAGCCAGATGAGCGATTTGCCAGTGAAAGTGATTCATGTGGAGAGTGGCCGGATTCTAACTGGTGCTGAGGCACCAAAGGCTGGACAGCTGGACACCTGGTTGGAAATGAATCCCGGGTAAGCATAGCACACTGCATCTTCTCTGGCTGCTGAGGAACTTCACCACTCCGAATGCAAATTACCTCTTTTCCTGCAGCCTTCTTCTTTGGCTTACCATCGCTAATGCTGCTTTCCATCAGCCCTCTGGACCAGGCATGGCCTGGGAGTAGTGTTACTGAGTGACTGAGTAAGCCTGCTGTGATGGGCTAGGAGCATAGAAGCTGGATTCGATCATGGCTGATCATCCACTTCAATGCCTTTTTCCCACATTATTATCCCCATATCCCTTTATGTCATTGGTATTTAGAAATCTCTGCTGTAAACATACTCAATGACCGAACTTCCACAGCTCTCCTGAGTAAAGAATTCCAAAGATTCACAACCATCTCGGTAAAAAAATTCCATCATCTCAGTCCTAAGTGGCTTCCCCTTTACTTTGAAATTGTGTCCCCTGGTTCTAGACTCTCCAGTCAGGGGAAACATCTTACCTGCATCTACCCTGCCTATCGCTTTAAGTGTTTTGTAGGTTTCAATGAGATCACCTCTCATTCTTTGAAATACTAGAGAATACAGGCCCAGTTTCTCCAATTTCTCTTCATAGGACAGTCCCGCCATCCCGGGAACAAGTCTGTTGAGCCTTTGTTGCACTCCCTCCATGGCAATAATATCCTCCCAAAGGTAAGGGGATCAAAACTGAACACAGTATTCCAGATGCTGTCTAATCAAGGTTCTATACGATTGAAGTAAAACTTCGCTACTCCTGTAGTCAAACCCTCTTGCGATAAAGGCTAACATTCCATTAGTCTTCCTAATTGTTTGCTGCACCTGCATGTTAGCTTTCAGGAACTTATTGACGAGGATACCCAGGTCCCTTTGTACAGCTACACTTTCTAATCTCTTACCTTTTAAGAAATAGTCTGCACATTCGTTCCTCTACCAAAGTGGATAACCTCACATTTTTTCACATTTTATTCCATCTGCCATGTATTTGCCTACTCACTAAGTCTGTCCAAATCCTCTTGAAGCTGCTTTACATGTTCCTCACATCACACATTCCCATCTAGCTTTGTATCGTCCGTGAACTTGGAAATATTACATTTGGTCCCCACATCCAAATCGTTGATATATATTGTGAACAGCTGGGGCCCAAGAACTGATCCTTTCGGTACCCCACTAGTCACAGCCTGCCAATGCAAGAATGACCTGTTTACCCCTACTGTTTGTTTTCTGCCTGTTAGCAAATCCTTAATCCACACCAGTATATTACCTCCTATCCCATGTGCTTTAATTTTGCGAACCAGACTCCTATGAGGGACTTTATCAAAAGCCTTCTGAAAAATCCAGATATACTACCTCTACCGACTCCCCTTTATCAATTCTGCTAGTAACGTCCTCACAAACTCCTGACAGGTTCATCAAACATAATTTCCCATTCATAAATCCATGTTGCTATGCCCGAGCAGATCATTATTATCCAAGTGTCCATTAATTGCATCCTTTAGAATACATTCTAGCATTTTCCCTACTATTGATTTTTTTTTTCTCTCTCCCTTCTTAAATAGTGGGGTAACATTTTCTACCATCCAATCTGCAGGAACGATTCTAGAATCTATAGAATTTTGGAAGATGATCACCAATGCATCCACTAACTCTTTAGCTACCTCTTTCAACAAAAGAGGCTGGACTGCTCCTATTAGTGATGCCCTCTGCTCCCAGTATTTGGTCGATCATAGTGCCAAAATCTTTAAAAGGGTGAAAACTTAGCATTTATATGGTGCCTTTCACGGCCTCAGGAAATTGGCTTTACAGCCAACTAAGTACTTTTGAAGTATAACCACTGTTGTAATGTCGGAAACAAAACTGCCAATTTGCACACAGCAAAATCCCACAAACAGCAGATAATGGCTAATCTGCTTTTGTGATGTTAGTCGAGGGATTAAATATTGACCCAATACACTGGGGAGAACTTCCATGCTCTTCCTTGAATTAGAGGCCATAGGATCTTTTGCATCCACCTGGCTAGACGGACAGGGCCTCAATTTAACATCTCATTCAAAAGATGACAACTCTGACAGTGCAGCTCTCCCTCAGTACTGCACCAAGTGTCAGCCTAGATTTTTGTGCTGAAGTCTCTGGAACGGGACTTGAACCCACAACCGTGTGACTCTGAGACAAGACTCCTACCACTGAGCCATAGCTGAGACCAGATTTCCATGGGGAAATGCCAGGTTCACTTGCATGGATGAGAAATCCAGACCTACAAATCCTTTAGATTCCTGAGATGCTTCTGGAATAACTCGGGAAACTCCGTGGGTTAAAGAGCAGCACTTGATGTGGTACTGAGGCATGGAAACCCACAAGTGGCAGGCTCAAACCCGGATCTGTGTCATGTTAGCCAATCTCGGTTCAATGGAGTCCTCCAGTTAGATTCACCGTCCCTGGATTAAGGAGAGAAAATTCGGCTAGGGTTTCTCCCACCTCAGTGCTTGTGTGGAACAAAACCAGGATTGGAAGGAGCGGGAGCGAGGTGGCCCACAAATCCCCCATCTCTATCACCTCCCCCAAACATGGGAAACATGGGATGCTCACTGGCTTGATTCCCCCCCTGCCAGTTCTCTATCTAATGCTTTTGTCATTTCTACTGAGCAGGTACGAGGTGGCTCCACGCTCCGACAGTGAAGACAGCGGCTCTGAGGAAGAGGAAGAGGTGAGAGCAAAAAAGAAAGGAAGCACAACCTGTCTACTGAGCAAATGGACCACAGGGAACATTATAACGGGAGTCATTCTCAGTCGCCCAGCCCAGATTATTCTTCCAGTTCTTTTACATTTTCATTACTTATTTTAAGAACCACAGATGATATTAAGCTGCGTAGTGCTAAAGGCAATAATCATAATCTCACTGGGCCTCACTTCCTGGTATTGACACAGTTGCTTTATCCCTTTTGTCTGGGCAACATTTTAAAGTCTCCACCACAGTTTTACACCTTATGTCTTTAAAATGAACCAGCAGACAAAATGGGGAGGGCTGTTTGGGAAAGTTGCCAGCTGGAGCCGGGCGACTGCAAACTGTTGATTTTTTTTTTGGATGCAGTGCTTTTTATTTTTTTTTCATGAACTGTCTTTAAAATCACGTCAGGATACGACAGACTGGAGGCTGCTAATCATGTCGGAGGACAGGTCTCGTTCGGGACTGCTGGTAAGCATATTAGAACAAGCGTAAGGGTTGCGTGAGTTTTCACATTGCTTGTGAACGAACTGGCTAATTCTGCCCTGGAATGGGAGGGGTGGTGACCCCAACCCTTTTGCTCCAATCCTGAGGGCAGTGACTCTCGCTGGGTACAGTTTCCTCACTCACCAAGCACCCTCTGATACCTTAACCAAAATGGCTATTCTACAGGGTGGTGGGGGAGCGAGAAATACAGAGTCAGTACCATTTCTGACATCCTCCGCATATCTAATAGTCTGCGCAGCTTTTAAACTTAAAATGGCCTAATGTGTCCCCATCCGGTGTCCATGCTTGCTCTCCGAAAGGAGTACAGGCTGATTATTTTCCCCCCATCTCTAATCCAGGGCCACTGAGGTGGATTGCACTGCTCGATCACTGAAATAAGCTATCTGAGACCTGTAACTTGAACCTCAGACCTCCTGGCCTATATGGCAGGATTCTACGTATGGCATTGAGCTACCAGCGGAGTTGGAAAAGTTGAGTGCTTTAACTGGATTTGTCCCCTGATCCAACATGATCCACCCCAAACAATTAATGGCTCAAATTGGACAACATTATTCTCAACAGAAATTTGTTTCTCTTCCTCACTAATAACTCACCTTTTGACTTGCTTAAGCATCCGTAAGCTATTGGTACAGTGACAGTTAAAAGTGTGAAGTCATGGGGTGAAGGACTGAACTCCCCCCACCTCCCAAGTCTGTGCTACTCAGGTAGTGAGAAACCCCATTCGTGTCCTTTAGCCACACTTGTGTGTGTCCTCTAGTAACATCCGGCAGCAATGCCCGAGGAGACCCAGAAGCAAGTTGCCTAACCACTTGGTCACAAGTAGGTGAAAGGGAAGAGGGCAGATCGGAAGGCAATGCAACACGTTGAAAAACTTGTATCTTTCAATCCATGTGTCTTTTATTATAAACTCATCAAGAATCTTTGAATATACTCACATTTGTATTATTGAGCGTGCCAGCACCGACCCTACAGACTTAAGCTGAACTTGGCGGGGGTGGGATGGAGGGGAGATGGATGGCACAGTGGGATAGGCCCTGACCTTTCATCTCTGGGACCTGGGTGCAACCATACACCAGACTGCTGGGATGAGAGCGTGCTGCCTGCTAGAGTCCCTGTGGGTATCGGTGGTGAAACTAGTAAAACTAGACAGCGGATGTGGGAAATTAAAATGTCTGGCACAGTAATAGGGATGTTCACCAGACTTGGGATTGAGGCAGAGGAGGAGGAGCTCACACCTATACCTGTTGGCGTTCGGAATAAGAAGATTTCAGTTGCCCAGCACTTGCCTCTCTCCACTTGATGTTTCTTTAAAAACGGCACCTGGTGAATCCTGTGCTATTTTAGAGTGAATTGCTCTACATGAGGAGCCCACCTGTTCTGTCCACATCTCCCCTTCTCCCCTCCCCTGCATTTTCTCTCATTGCAATCTGCACACTCCCTGCTTGCCCTTTGTAGGTTAATGCTGCTCACACCCAGTTGACCTACTGAAGATGCCAGTTTTGAATTCACTTCCCCTTCCACCACTTCCTAATCCCTCACTTCAAATGGTCCCTTTTTATAAATGATATGGAGATATATCAACAACAGAGGAGGTGATAGGTTGGGCAGGCAAATGAAGTAATGAGCTACCCCTGCCTGAAATGTATTGATATCTATCTATTCGTAAAGTCAGTAGCCTCGATGTCAGAATTAATCACTGGCTGAGTGTTACACAGATTTTACACGGCAGCAGTCAGCTGTTGGTCTTAATAAGTGCCCCAAAACCACTCAACTAGCACAGCCTGGCAACTTGTGCTGTCCATGTCTTGTCCTATGTCTAAAACACATGGGGAGGTTGCAGCATGTGCATGACGCTACTTGCAGGCACGCCTCTTGTTCGCAGCTCCCATTGCTCACAGAAAATCCCCTGCACTGTTGATGCACACTATGCAGTGGGGTAGGGGAACTCTGAGCTGTTTTCCCAATAGCCAGTCAATGTACAGTCTAGACTTGCTATACATCCTACCAACTCCACTCCCAAGAGGCAAAAAATGGGGAGTCAGGATTAGTGAAATCCTGTTTTTAGCAATCTGAAATGCACTTGTTTAAAGACTGGTGGAAGCAGATTCAATAGTAACTTTCAAAAGGGAATTGGATAAATACTTGAAGGGAAGAAAATTGGCAAAGCTGTGGGTAAACAGCAGGGTTGGAGGATAAATTGGATAGCTCTTTCAAAGAGCTGGCACATGAACAATGGGCTGAATGGCCTCCCTCTGTGCTGTGTGATTCTATCATTAAAGTTGGAACTGCAATTTGAAGCTGATGGGACTAGAAGCTTAAAGTGAGACTGTTTCACAGTGCTGTCTTTCCTGCTCTCCAAAGGACTCAATTCCAAGGTGGCATGAGCATTACCTGCCTTGGTGAAGTAGCTGTTCTTCACCTGTGATTTTGGGCAGTGAGTGATGGCGAGCTGCTCAACCATGTGGGTAGCACTGGATCAGTCATCCCTGTCCAGCATCCACACCCAACATTTTCCCGCAGGCAGTCACTGGAGCAGGGTCCTGGCTGGTTTAAGGAAATGGACTTCCCCATGTCTTTCCTACCAGTACTTGTAGCAACCTAACCACTGCCTGAGATGGAAGCTTAGCCAGTGTAGGCCAGAGCTCAACTGTGGGATGGGATCTTGCTATGTAGCTGTAACCCAGCCCCCGCCCCCAAACCACCAGTGCAAACAGAGTGCGAGCTTAACACTTCTGTGCTGCTTCTGATGCTGTGAATTTTCCCTTGCAAATCATGCACCATCCCAGCTTGGAACTATATCACTACTCCTTCATCATTGCTGAGTCAAAAAGCTGGAACTCCCTCCCTAACAGCTCTGTGGATTATTGACGGTTTAAGAAAATGACCCACCATCACTTTCTCAAGGGCAACTAGGATGGGCAATAAATGCCAGCCTTGCCAATGACACCCACATCTCAAGAATGAATAAACAATAAAATAAGGTAATTGAATGGAAAACTGGTGTCATGCATTACATGAGGGTCACTGCTTGGGTCAGGCAGGTGCCAGGGTGAGGTAAACATCCTGATCCATTGATTTCATCTGCTTTCTGTTCAGGAGGAGGAAGAAGAGGAGCAGGCGGCCCTACCAGCACAGACTTCTGCACCCGAGGAGAAGAAGAAAATCCAGGATCCAGACAGCGAAGAAGTGTCTGAGCTAGACGCAAGGCAGATCATAGAGTAAGTGCAGCAATATGAGAGGGTGGGAGAGAATTGGCCCAGAGTTGAATGTAAGGGAGGAACTGATCTGGAACAGAATAAGGAAGGAGATTTAATATGCAGCAACATATGACTGGAAAGATTTTCTTTATTCCAAAAGTTGTGACTGGAACTAATTACATCTTGTAGGAATGCTAAGCAGGACGTGGATGATGAGTACAGTGCACCGTTATCTAGTATACGTGGTCTGCAGTCCTATTATGCAGTGGCTCACGCAGTGACGGAGAGGGTGGATATTCAGTCCACACTGCTCGTGAATGGTTTACTCAAGCAGTATCAGGTAAAGGACAGCAAGAGGCCATGTTCCACTGGCTTTTCTTTAATGTTGGCACAGTCTTGTAATATCATTAAACCCCTTCCCTGGTGGTGTATCCCAGGTGCTGGATGTGCCACGTAATCGTAGCCAGCTCCTGATTCCTGGGTGCACTGCTGCAGAAAAGTGCTTAGCAAACATCAGGTCCTTGTGCAAAGATAAACCTGAGAGCGGGACTGGATCAACATGTAATGACCCTTTCAGAGTGTGTGGTCTGACCAGTAACTTTCATTGAGCAGGTCAGCAATGAGACCTGCCTGACCAAGATGGCTATAGAAATAGAAGAAGGCAAAACAAGAAACAGCTTACAGCACAGAAGGAGTTCATTTGTCCCGTCATGACTGTTCCAGCTCTTTGAAAGAGCTATCTAATTAAGCCTAACCCCCACCCTTTTTCACTGTGCTAGAAATTTTTCTCCTTCAGTTGTATATATCCAGTTCCCTTTTGAAAGTTACTACTGAATCTGCTTCTAGCAACCTTTTCAGTCAGTGCATTCCAAATCATAACAAATAGCTGTATATATAAAAAAACCTCTTCATCTCGCCTCATTTCTTTTGGTAATGTCCTTGTAGTCTTCAAAAATGATACCAAGACTGAAAGATTATAACTATCGGGAAAAACTGGGCTCTTTCACCAGAAAAAAAGAGACCTGATTGAAGTCTTGATGATTATTAAATGATTTGCCAGGGTGGGCGTAAAAAAATATTTCCACTTGTGGGAAGGACCAAAACTAGGAGCCATCAATAATAAACACAACAGGGAATTCAGGAAAAACTTCTTTACCAAGAGAGTGGTGAGAATTTGGAACTTGCTACCACAGGGAGTAATTGAAGATCATAAAAAATGGGAGTAAACCATTCAATACGATCAGTGCTGATCTAATTGTGGCCTTAACTCCACTTTCTTGCCTATATCCCAAAACCCTTGTCTCCCTTGTCGATCAAAAATCTAACTCAACCTTGAATATATTCAATGACCTAGCTGCCACTGCTTTCTGGGGAAGAGAATTCCAAATTCTAATGACCCTCTGAGAAAAGAAATTCCTGCTCATCTCTATCTTAAATGGGAGACTCCTTATTCTGAAACCGTGCCTCCTGATTCTAGATTCCCCAAGAGGGAGCACCCTCTCAGCATCTATCTACCCTGTCAAGTCTCCTCAAAATGTTATGTTTTAATAAGATCACCTCTCATTCTTCTAAACTCCAATCAGTATAGGTCCAACTTTTCTTCATAAGACAAACCCCTTCATCTGAAAAATCAGCTGAATGAACTGCTTCCAATGAAAGCATTTCCCTCTTTAAGTAAGGAGACCAAAACTGTACACGGTACTCCAAGTATGGTCTCACCAATGACCTGTGCAGTTGTAGCAAGACTTTCCTACTTTTACACTCCATCCCCCTTGCAATAAAGGCCAACATTCTATTTACCTTCTTAATGACCTAAATTAATTAATTGCTCCCAGGATAATCCTGACCCAAGACTCTCCCTGCCATTTCTGCATGTTGATATGGTGAAGTGAAGATGGATAAAAGGAGGCTTATGTGGAGAAAAATACCAGCACGGATCATGGCCTGTTCCTTACTGCACCTTCTGTGTAATTTTATGCAATTCTATGCAGGTTAAAGGTCTGGAGTGGCTCGTCTCGCTGTACAACAACAACCTGAATGGAATCCTTGCTGATGAAATGGGCCTGGGAAAGACCATTCAGACCATCGCTCTCATCACGTACCTCATGGAACACAAGCGCATCAATGGACCCTTCCTGATCATAGTACCTCTCTCGTAAGGAGAAAACCGTTCACATCTCTACCTCCCAGAGGCTGAGGACGCAATGTTGGCCAGGACACCAGGAGAGCATCCCCTGTTCCCATTCAGAGAAATCCTTTACAACATCCTGCACCGGTGGAACTGATGGAGCCTCAGTTTAACACCTCTGCTCAGAGCGTCGGAGGGAAAGGACTCCACGGTTCTCCCAGATCCTATGGGGAAGGGGGAGGTAATTTTGACTTAGCTCTCCAGGTGGGAAACCAACGGGATTTGTTGGAATGCTGAGTTTACACCCTGTCCCAATATTGACTTCAATGCAGGGTAAAATCGGGCGGGGTGTGACACCAGGTTCCATCTGACTCCATCAGTTTCCCAACAGGTGGCCGAATTGGTTAAAATCTCCCCCACGGTCAGTACAATCTAGAATAGTCAGTGCAGAATCAGAGTTGGAAAGAGCAAGGGTACTAGTTAATCTTTTGATTCATTGACACCTTTTCAACTGAAACCATGAAATCCTTTTCCTCCCTCATTCTTAGCATAAATGATAAACTGAGGCTCCATCTGTTCCACTGGTGCAGAGCAGGAGAACTCTCCCAATGTCCCAGCCAACATGCCTCCCTCAACCATCGCCGCCAAATACTGCTGTGTGCATAAAGGCTTGCAAATGATGGTTATTTCTAAGTAGCTCTTTGTCTGTGAATCTCTTTCAGAAGTTTCCAACGCTGTATTAATTTTAATTGTTTGCTGTCACCCTTTTGATCTGCTTGACTTCAGAAAGCAGTTCCTTACTGCTCAAGTTCCAAAATGGTTAATGTACATTTCAAGCATTTTACTACGCTCTGTATGCATTCTGTCCCTGTGAGAGGCAGAGCAGAGTCTTATTTATAAAGCTCACATGCTGTTAATACCCTACTCCTTTTATAAATCACCATCACCAAACAGGGCAGAGACCATTGTACCCACAGGCACACTTGAGCACAAGGGCACATTGCCGCCCAGAGGGCAGGAGGGGGAGTCTTCTTCTCATTCTCGATTAAAATGTGGTGCAAAAATATAGAGTGGAAGTTGGGCATATCCCAGGGAGGTTACTCCTAGACTTTTTTGCTGCTAAGTCAGTAGGTCGAGTGTTTAAGTCCCACTCAAGGAGCTTGAGACCATAATCCAGGCTGACACTACCAGGGCAGTACTGAGGGAGGTGCTACACTGTTGGAGGTGCTTTGTTTCAGATGAGGTATTGAACTAAGCTCCGGTCTTCCCTCCCAGGTGGAACATGACATCACTAAAAAGCAGATGTTCTCATTGATGTATGTGGAGCTTGCTGTGCACAAAATTGGCTGTTGAATACAGCAGTGACCACACTTCAAAAGTAAATTGTTGACTGTAAAGCACTTTGGGATGTCCTGAGGTCATGTAAGGCGTTATAGAAATGCAAGTCCTTTCCTTTCCTGCAGCCGCTGGTTTTGGAATGGCTCTGATGGAGGAGAGAGAACAGGATCTGAAGGACCTTTGCTGAGCGAGAGGGAGCAAGCTCTGATGGAGCTGTGCTGGAGGAGCGGGAACTGATGGAGCACTGCTGGAGGAGAGGGAAGAGGCTCTGATGGAGCACTGCTGAAGTAGAGGAAACTGGCTGTGATTGAGCTTTGCTGGAGAAGAGGAAATTAATGGAGCTCTGCTGGGAAAGAGGGAACAGGATCTGATAGAGCTCTGCTGGGTGTGAGGGAACAGGCTCTGATGGAGCATTTCTGTAGGAGAGGGAATAGCTCTGATGGAGCTCTGCTAGAGAAGAGGGAATTGACTCTTATGTAGCTCAGCTGGAAGAGAGGAACAGACGGATAGAGCTCAGTTGGAGGAGACGATACAAATTCTTATGGAGCTCTGCTGGAGGATAGGGAACTGATAGGAGCTCTGCTGGGAAAAGGGAACAGGCTCTGATGGAGCTCTGCTGGAGAAGGAACTGATGGGAGGAGAGGGAACAGGCTCTGATGGAGCTGCTGGAGGAGAAAGAACAGACACTGATGGAGGTGTGCTGGATGAGAGGGAACAGGCTTTGATGGAGCTTTTCTGGAGGAGATGGAACAGACTCTGATGGAGTTCTGCTGGAGGAGATGGAACAGTCTCTTAAGGAGCTCTGCTGGAGGAGAAAGAACAGACACTGATGGAGATGTGCTGGAGGAGGAGGAACAGCCCCTGATGGAGCTTTTCTGGAGGAGATGGAACAGACTCTGATGGAGCTCTGATGGAGGAGAGGGAACAGGTTTGATAGACCACTAATGGAGGATAGGAACAGGCTCTGATGGAGCTCTGCTGCAGACGAGGGAGCAAGCTTTCACCCAGTTTCTCAGACAGGCAGTTACAAGGGGGAGGAGGTGCAGGGAAAGGGAATTTTTCTTTTAATGTGAACATGGAGAAAAATATAGCTTCAAAACTCAGCATGAATTAGGAGTGATTCCAAGACTGTAATTTAATCTCTGGGCTTGGCTGGGTCTAAGATAAACCTTTTACCTTTTGATGTTACTGTCCAATTGATACTCAACATAAGATTCCAGCCCTGCAGCCATCGTTCTGTACAATAAAGACCCAGTAGTTTCTGTGCATTAGTGCTCACCTCAGTAATGATCCCAATTGTATTTACAGAACGCTGTCAAACTGGGCCTATGAGTTTGACAAGTGGGCGCCTTCAGTCTCACGGATCTCATACAAGGTAATTCCATCTTCAGGTTTGATGATCTGATTTTGTGCACTGGATATTCTGAGGCGACCGGGTGATTATTATTGGCTGTGCAGATGCAATCGGAATGAGTTTTTTATTCCCTGTTCTTCCTTCTTTCAGGGTTCTCCTGCAGCTCGAAGGGCCTTCGTTCCTCTGCTTAGAAGTGGGAAGTTCAACGTCTTACTCACCACCTACGAATACATCATCAAAGACAAGCACGTTCTTGCCAAGGTGAAAGTTTCCTTTCATGCAGATTTCTCTTCTTTCCCCTACCACCCAACTCAGCAAGACCCTGACTCATGCTGAGGTACCATCTTGTGGTTCCTCCCCATACATCCACCTCGACCCAACTCCCCTCCAGTTTGGACTTTACTCAGTTACCCATTCTTATGTGAGCCCAGACAACAAGATACCCAGTGACTAATCCAATATCCCCAGTAGCAGATCTCCTACTGCCCCAGTCCCTTTCTTCTTTCCCCAATGAATAGCCCACTGTCCCTGGTACCCTAGTGTCTAACCCACTGTCCCTGGTACCCCAGTGTCTAACCTGCTGTCCATGGTACCCCATTGTCTAACACAGACGCAGATACCCCGGTGTCTAACGTACGGCCCCTGGTACCCCTGTGTCTAACCTGCTGAGCCTGGTACCATTGTCTAACACAGACACAGACACCCCAGTGTCTAACTTACGGCCCCTGGTACCCCATTGTCTAACACAGACGCAGATACCCCGGTGTCTAACATACGGCCCCTGGTACCCCAGTGTCTAACCTGCTGTCCATGGTACCCCATTGTCTAACACAGGCGCAGATACCCCAGTGTCTAAAATACGGCCCTTGGTACCCCAGTGTCTAACCTGCTGTGCCTGGTACCCCATTGTCTAACCCACTGCCCCTGGTACCCCTGTGTCTAACCTGCTGTCCCTGGTACCCCATTGTCTAACCCACTGCCCCTGGTACCCCAGTGTCTAACCCACCGTCCCTGGAACTCCAGTGTCTAACCCACTGTCCCTGGAACCTCAGTGTCTAACCCACTGTCCCTGGAACCCCAGTGTCTAACTCATTGCCCCTGGAACCCCAATGTCTAACACGCTGCCCCTGGTACCCCAGTGTCTAACCCACTGTCCCTGGAACTCCAGTGTCTAACCCACTGTCTCTGGTACCCTAGTGTCTAACCTATTGTCCCTGGTACCCACTTCCCCCACCCCCTCATGTCTAACCCACTGTCCCTGGAACCCTAGTGTCTAACCCACTGTCTCTGGTACCCCAGTGTCTAACCCACTTTCCCCATTCCCCCATGTCTAACCCACTGTCAAATACACTGTCCCTGCAACCCCAGTGTCTAACTCATTGTCCCTGGAACCCCAAAGTCTAACACGCTGCCCCTGGTACCCCAGTGTCTAACCCACTGTCCCTGGAACTCCAGTGTCTAACCCACTGTTTCTGGAACCCCAGTGTCTAATACACTGTTCCTGGAACCGCAGTGTCTAACCTACTGGCCCTGGAACCCCAGTGTCTAACCCACTGTTCTGGTACCCCAGTGTCTAATACACTGTCCCTGGAACCCCAGTTTCTAATACACTGTCCCTGGAATCCCGGTGTCTAACCTACTGTCCTGGTACCCCAGTGTCTAATACACTGTCCCTGGAACCCCAGTATCTAATACACTGTCCCTGAAATCCCAGTGTCTAACCTACTGTCCTGGTACCCCAGTGTCTAATACACTGTCCCTGGAACCCCAGTGTCTAAGACACTGTCCCTGAAACCCCAGTGTCTTAGACGCTGTCACTGGAACCCCAGTATCTAACCCACTGTACTTGGAACCCCAGTATCTAAGACACTGCCCCGGGAACCCCAATGTCTTGGATACTGTCCCTGGAACTCCGGTGTCTAACCCACTGTCCCTGGAATCCCAGTATCTAAGACACTGTCCCTGGAACCCTAGTGTCTTAAGACACCATCTCTGGAACTCCAGTCCTGAGTTTTTTTCACTTCAAGTTTTTATCCAATTCCCTTTGAAAGTTACTGCTGAATGTTTCCACCAGCTTTCGGGCAATGCATTCCAAATTACAACTTGCTGCCTTAAAAATAAGTCTCATCTTGGCTCTGGTTCTATTGCCAATCCACCTTAAATCTGCAACCTCCACTAGAAACGGTTTCTTTTTATTTACTCTGTCAAAATCCTTCTTCATTTTGAGCATCCCTATTAAATCTGCCCTTAACCTTCTCTGCTCCAAAGTGAATAACACCAGCTTCTCCAGTCTCTCCGCATAACTGAAGTTCCTCATCCTTGGTACCATTCTAGTAAATCTCCTCTTCACCCTCTCTAAGGGCTTGACATCCTTCTTAAAGTGTGCTGCCCAGAATTGGACACAAAGCTCCAAATGGGCCTAACCAGTGATTTATAAAGGTTTTAGCATAACTTTCTTACTTTTGTACTTAGCTTATAAAATGGTGATTCCGTATCCCACCTTAGCAGCCTTCTCAACTTGTCCTGCCACCTTCAAAGGTTTGGGTACATACGCCCGCAGGCCTCTCTGTTCCTGCACCACCTTTGAAAATGTACCATTTAGTTTATATTGCCCCTCCTCATTCTTCTTACCAAAATCCATCATGTTACACCTCCCTGTATTAAATTACATCTGCCAGTTAATCAGTCTATTTCCTCCTGAAGTCTGTTACTATCCTCCTCACTATTTATAACATTTACGAATATATGAAATAGGAGCTGGAATAGGCCATTTGGCCCCTTGAGCCTGCTCTGCCATTCAATAAGATCATGGCTGATCTGTCTGTGTTTCAAATTCCACATTCCCACCTACCTTTGATTCCCTTGCCTAACAAGAATCTATCTACCTCTGCCTTAAAAATATTCAATGACCCCTATCTCTACCTTCTGAGGCAGACAATTCCAAAGTCGCACAACCCTCTAAGAGAAAAAAATTCTCCTCATCTCTATCCTAATTTTAAAACAGTGCCCCCTAGTTCTGGCCTCACCCACAAGAGGAAACATCCTTTCCACATCCATCTTGTCAATTCCATTCAGGATCTCATATACTCCAATCAAGTCACCCCTAACTTTTCTAAACTCCAGTGGAAACAAGCCCAGTCTGTCTAACCTTTCCTCATAAGACATCTGCTCATTCCAGGTGTCAATCTAGTAAACCATTTCTGAACCACCTCCAATGCATTTACATCCTTCCTTAAATAAGGAGACCAAAACTGCACACAATATTCGAGATGTGGTCTCACCAATGCTCTGTATAACTGAAGCACAACTTCCTTACTTTTATGTTCAATTCCTCTTGTAGTAAAGGATAGCATTCCATTAGCCTTCTTAATTACTTGCTGTACCTGCATACTAACGTTGTGGCTCATACAACACCTAGATCCCTCTGCATCAGGACCCGGAGACTTGTCAGTCCACAGCTCCATCAGTTTGCTCAGTACTACTTGTGTAATTTCACCAAGTTCCTCTCTCTCTTCCACCTCCTGATTTACAGCTATTACGGGAATATTTTTTTATATCCTCTATAGTGAAAACAGAAGCAAAATATTTGTTTGTTTCTTCTGTCATTTCTTTATTTTCTATTATTAACTCCCCATTGTCACTCTTTAGAGGACCGACACTCCACTTACTCTTTTCCTTTTTAAATACCTTTTGAAACTCTTGCTATCCATTTTTACATTTCTAGCTAGCTTCCTCTCATACTCAAATTGCTTTCCCCTGATTAACCTTTTTGTCATTCTCTGCCTTTCTTTATATTCTGACCAATCCTCTGACCTGCCATTCACCTTTCAGCACTTAAATGCTTTTTCCTTAAATCTGATGCTTTCCTTAACTTCTTTAGTTAACCACAGATGATGGGTCCTCCCCTTAGAATTTTCCTTTATATTAGGAATAAACTTATTCTGAGTATTCTGAAATATCCCCTTAAATATCTGCCACTGCTTCTCTATTGATCTATCCCCTAGCCTAGTATCCCAGTTCACTTCAGCTAACTCAGCTTTCATGCCCACATAGTTACCTTAATTAAGTTTAAAATATTAGGCTCAGATTCACTCCTCTCCCTTTCAAACTGGATATAAAATTCAATCATATTGTGGCCGCTGCTACCTAGCGGTGCCTTTACTCTGAGGTCATTAATTAATCCTGTCACATTACAAAATACTAAATCTAATATAACCTGCTCTCTGGCTGGTCCTAGAACATGCTGCACTAAGAAACTATCTTGAAAACGTTCTATGAGCTCCTCATCCAGGCTACTACTGCCAGTCTGATTTTTCCAGTTTATATGTAGATTAAAATCACCCATAATTATTGCCATCCCTTTATCACAAGCACCCGATATTTCTTCTTGTATACTTTTGTATACTTCCTTGTCCTACATTGTGGTTACTGTTTGGGGGCCTATAGACCATTCACACTAGTGACTTCTTTCCCCTACTATTCCTCATCTCCACCCAAACCAATTGTACATCCTGATCTCCTGAACCAAAGCCATCTCTATTGCACTAATGCTATCCTTGATCAACGGTGCTAGCCCTTCACCTTTATCTAGCTTCTTGTTCATCTTGAATATCATATACCTCTCAATATTCAGGACCCAATCCTTGTCCTCCTGCAGCCACGCCTCTGTCATGGCTGTCAGATCATATTTATTTATTTCAATGTGCGCTGTCAATTCACTTTGTTATGAATGCTATGCATATTTAGACACATAGCCTTTTTTTTGCTTTTTTTGTTATCTTTGTAACATCCAGTCTTGACTTTTGGTGTATTCTTAGGTTTTATCTCTCTGTCCCTTCCTGCTCTTCTATGACCCTCATTTCCCATATTACTATTATGGCCTCCTGTCTTGAATCTATGCCTTGATCTACCCAAACTTGATCCCTCAGCCCCCTTGTTTAATTTAAAGCCCTCTCTACTTCCTTAGTTATGTGATTCCCAAGAACACATGCCCCAGCACAGTTCAAGTGTAGGCCATTCCAATGGTATAGCCTCAGTTCCCCCATTACTGGTGCCAGTGGCCCACGAACCAGAACCTACTTCTCCCATACCAGTATTTGAAGCATGTATTCATCTCTCTAATCTTATTTGTCCTATGCCAATTTGCACATGGCTATTTGGTACCTAGCCTCTCATACTGACTATGCAGAACCTCCTTCCTTGTCCTGCCCATGTCATTGGTACCTACATGGACTGCGATGACTAGATCCTCTCCCTCCCACTGCAAATTCCTCTCCAGCCCTAAGCAGATGTCCCAAACCCTGGCACCGAGCAAGCAACACAGTCTTCTAGACTCTCGTTCTTTGCTGCAGAGAACAGTGTCAATCCCCCTCACTATACTGTCCCCTACTACCATTACATTCCTGTTTGCTCCCCCCACTTGAACGGATTCCTGTACCATGTCCAGCCTGCTCATCCATCTTGCAGATCTCACTTTCATCCACACAGGTTGTGAGCACTTTAAACCTGTTTGACAATTGCAAAGTCTCAGGCTCCTCCACTACCGTCTGCTCGGTCCCATTACCTGCCTCGCTCCTGTCCCTCACTGCTGACAAAAACAGAACCCTATTCTAAGAGGCTTGACCGTCTCCTGGAACAAAGTGTCCAGGTATTTCTTCCCCTCCCTTATGTTGTGCAGTGTCTGCAGTTCAGCTTCCAAGTCAATAACCCTGATCCGGAATTCCTCCAGCTGCTTACACTTTCTGTAAGACGTGTTTGTCATGGATCACCTTGGCGTCCAAAAGAGCCCACATACCACAGCTGCAACTTAACACCTGTCCTGCCATTGATACTTATGTTATTTAGTTAACTTAATTTAATTGCTCACTTAATTAACTTATAATAGTTCCTATGCATATCACACCTCTTTCCCCCATGCACTGAACTCCCGCATGAACCTAATTCACTACTTACTCAGTCTCTGTCACACTCCGGCATAGTTGCCTGCCTCCTAGCGCACCCTTACTGATTTCTGCATTTCATGCCATCTGCACACTTTTTTAAGTTATGCCTTGTTACATCAATACATTTAGAGACCCATTCCTCCTCAGAGTCATTCCCTCTCCTGTCGATACATGTTCTCTGATTCTCACCCTCTATCTGTTTACCTCATCCATTTCCCTGGCCCCCCCTATCCAGGTATACAGCTTCCCAAGTGAAGATTTATTTTGCCAGGGGCCAGCTTGCTGACAATTTTCACTGCTTTCTTTTTGTCCTCAGATCCGCTGGAAGTACATGATAGTGGACGAGGGTCACCGTATGAAGAACCACCATTGTAAGCTAACACAGGTGCTCAATACACATTACGTGGCACCACGTCGCCTGTTGCTAACTGGCACCCCGCTGCAAAACAAGCTGCCTGAGCTGTGGGCACTCCTCAACTTCCTGCTTCCCACTATTTTCAAAAGCTGCAACACGTTCGAGCAGTGGTTCAACGCCCCCTTTGCCATGACGGGAGAAAAGGTACATTCAAGGGTGAGGGGTCAAAAGGTCACCATTGTACAAAGGAGTAGTGTCAAGCAAACAACAGCAGCCTACGTTTACATAGCACCTTCAACCTGCTACAGCCCTATAATTGTCCGAGATCTCTGCACTCCTCCAATTCTGGCTTCTTGAGCATCTCTGATTTTATTCCTCCACCATTGGCGGCTGAGCTTTCAGCTGCTGAGGTCCTGAGCTCTGGAATTCCCTCCCCAAACCTCTCCACCTCTCTTTCCTGTCCTCATTTAAGATGCTTCTTAAAACTTGCCTTTTTGACCTAACTTTTGGTCACCTGTCCCAATATCTCCTAATGTGGCTGGGTGTCAAGTTTTGTTTCAATCCACTCTGAGCCAGAAGTTACTGGTTTCAGTTTGTATTTTTAGTTCCCGAATATCTCAGAATCCCACCTCACAGTGAGCAGGAAGCCAAGGCAAGTTACCAAAGGGCTCCGTTTAGCAGTTCTTAATGAAGATGGATCTTGTGAAAAGGAACCCTCCATTTGGTTATATCTGATTAGTGGCTTTGTGTCATGTGATAGCTGCTTTGGACTGGGTTCTCACTAGGCTGGCTGTGTTCTCTTGAGTAGGATGTGCAGTGACTAACAGTCATTTCTGAATGTTAACACTAACCTGTTCAAAGGCATGTGAAGACCACATAAAGGACAGTTACTGGACCTTGGCTGGATTTATGAGGCATTAAACTGAGTCCCTGCCTTCCCTCTCAGATGGGTGCAAAAGATATCAGGGCACCATATAGAAGAAAAGCACAGAAGTTGTCCCTGGCGTCCTGGCCAATATTTATCTCTCAACCAACATTGCCAAAAAAGAAATGATTTTCTGTCATTATCGCATTGCTGTTTGTGAGAGCTTTCTCTGTAGAAATTGGCTGCCAAGTTTCCTAACTTATAACAACGGCTAACTTTCAAAAGTACTTCATGGGCTGTTAAGTGTATTGGGGCATCCACAGCTTGTGAAAGGCTTTATAATAATTTCAGTAACGCAATGTTTTTAAAAGATGCATCCTTTTTCAGGACATAGACTGGAACCTAAAATGTTGAGCTGTCACCATTGTGTTTAACACCTCATCATCTGTTAATGTAACACAGGTGGATCTTTGTTAATGTAACACAGGTGGATCTAAATGAAGAGGAGACCATTCTCATCATCAGACGTTTGCACAAGGTTCTCCGCCCTTTCCTTTTAAGGCGATTGAAAAAGGAAGTCGAAGCTCAGCTGCCTGAGAAGGTGACTGCCTCTCCTGCACAGTTTGAATGTGTCTTTTGACAGGGGAAAGGGGGTGAGGGGACACCTAGTTCTTGTGGCTTTTTAGATGGCTCTTAACTTAGCCACAGTAACTACAGCCCCAAAATCAACATCACTGACTCTGCTGGACTGTGCTGACTGCAACCACTGCACTAGGCTTGGTTCAGTCTGAGAGGGACTTCCACTCACCTGAGCCTCCAGCTAGGCCCATGAGACATCATCCCATCCCATGGATAGTGACAAGTCTAATGACCCCTTCCCACTCTCCCCTCAAAGCAAATAACAGGGCTTCACTGGGAGTCACTACATGGAAGTGACAGAATTCCACTGTTACATTCCCCCTTAACCATCTCTATTTCAATGGAGGAAAAAATAAATTATCTTCATGCCGAGTCGTTCTCGTGAATCTTCAACTCTTACATGACTCTAATACCTTTCCGATGCTCGGTAGCCTACACAAACCCATCGCAATCCATCTGTTTTATAATCACTGTGTGGTACAGATTTGACACATCTTTTAATATTCAATACCAATCACATTTGTCTTTTTATTTATACTCTCACTTCAGTAACATTTTCTAATTCCTATTCAACAATGTGTGAACAGCTTCTGTAGCTGAATAAATTCCCACTGTTAATTGTAAATGCACAGTAGCTGGGATCTCACAGTATTGTTAACAGTTAGCCAACCCAGTTAGGAGGTGAGACTGAACTTCAGAATACAGTAGTGTAATCAGATCACTAGCTGCTAATGGTGCCATTAGTTTATAAAGAACCCTGTCACCTCTCCCCTTCCCATCCTGAACAGTAACTGAGGGAGTAGGGTGAGTTCAGTGGGAGAAGATTGTAATTCACAGTCTGCAATACATTCCCTTATCGGGATCATCTTCACCCTCCCTCCCCCTCTTGTGTCTTTCATTCTATTCTGTTGCACTTTGGCAAACAGGAAGAAACATGCCTGACCTTACCAGAACCCAACATTTTTCTTATTGTGGGTCTATCACTGAGTCAGTTCCTCTATTGGATTGGAAAGCTGACCCACACTGGGTTTATTCTCGTACTCAGCTGGCGCACTCACCTCATGTGTGCGTATATCTGCATTGTGTGTGTGTGTGTGTGAATACATTCACCTTGTGTGTGGGTATATTTGCTTTATGTGTGGGTTCATTCAGCTCATGTATGGGTACATCTGCTCTGTGTGTGAGTATAATCTCCTTGTATGTGAGTATATCTCCTTTGTGTGTGAGTACACTGACTTGATGTGGGCCTGGGTAGTCAAAGACTTAGCTGCCGATGGCAGGGTGAAGAGAGGAGGGGTGTCCAGGGCAGCACCTGAGATGAGGTTCCTGAGCTAAACTGGCTGACCCTAGCTGAAATTGTGCTTTATTCCCTTGCAGGTTGAATATGTTATTAAATGCGATATGTCAGCTTTGCAGAGGGTCCTGTACCGCCACATGCAGGCCAAGGGAGTGCTGCTGACTGATGGCTCAGAGAAGGACAAAAAGGTTTGGAAGCAGCCCAGTTATCTTCCAGCACTGACCCATTCACTGGGGCAATGACTGTTAGTTATTAATAACCATTCTCTGTCATGCATTGTTTTTGTGCGATACAGTACGGCCTGCCAGTGACTTTGCCTGCCTGTGAGGAGTGGTCATTGTAATTGCATTACAACCATCTGGTGAAGTTTTGCCAGGCTGTTTGCAGTTTTGTGAGTTTATTTGGAGTATGCTAGCAGAGGCATCTGAAATTATGCTAGTTGGAACAGGGTAAATAGAAACAGGATGTTTCCTGTTGTTGAAGGGGTTTAATGCAGGATATAAGATTGAATGAAAGAATGTTTAGGACAGAGAGCAGGCAACTATTCTAAACAGAGGGTTGTGAGGCTGTGGAAAGCACAACTGAAGTTAATGTTTAAAGCTAAGCCCATGTCCATATTTAAGAGTAACAACAAAAACTTCTATACTGCCCTTAACAAAGTAAAGCCTCCAAGACCCTTTACAATGGGGTTATCAAATAAAATTTGACAACAAGCCGGTTAAGGAGATATTAGGACAGGTGACCAAAAGCTTGGTCAAAGAGGTAGGTTTTAAGGAGAATCTTAAAGAAGGAATGCAAGATAGAGAGGTGGAGAGGTTTAGGGAGGGAATTCCAGAGCTTAGGCCCTAGCCAACTGAAGGCACGTCCACCAATGGTGGTGCACCAGAGGCCAGAATTGGAGGGGTGCAGATCTTTGGTAGAGTCAAAGGAAGCTGCAGTGATAGGGAGGGGCAATTTGAAAATAAGGACGTGAATTTTAAAATTGAGGCATTGCTGGTATGGGAGCCAGTGTAGGGGGTGATGGGCAAATGGGACTTGGTGCAAGTTAGATAGGTGGTTGAAAGTAAGGGGGATAAACAGTATGGTAAGAGGTTGGGCATGTGGGATTAGGAGACTATTCATTTGCACTATAAACACCCAACTTGTTGGAGCTTTATAATCTTCATACAATTTTTGAAATTTGGGAATTATAATTTCTGCAGACCAATCTGATCTTTTAAGCGCTATCTCTGTGAGGACAGGATGCTGTCCCAGCACCAGTGAAGAATGTCCTCTCCTGGAGATATTTTGTGTCAAAACCTCTATCCTCTGTTCAGGTCGACTTCCGTCATTTAACCATCAAAGATTATGGGGAGAAGGCAGGAGAATGGGGTTGAGAACTTATCAGCCGTGATTGAATGGCAGAACAGACTCGATAGGCCGAATGGCTTAATTTCTGTTCCTATATCTTATGATCTTAACTGTGAGCTCTTTGCCTCATTCTCTTTAGGGAAAGGGAGGCACTAAGACACTGATGAACACAATTATGCAACTGAGAAAAATTTGCAACCACCCGTACATGTTCCAGCACATCGAGGTAAGCAGCTCTGCCCAGCCCGTGCCAGTATCATGGGGGGAACAGATGGCACTCTGATGCAACACCACTGTTTGTTCCGAATCACAGCTGTGCCCTCAAGAATACATTACCAGCTATCTGCCAAACCCCCAGTTAGTCTCGTGGAACCTCTTTTAAGTTTGTAGATCTGGTTAGGCCACAGCTGGAATTTTGTGTACAGTTCTGGTCACCACATTACAGGAAGGACATAATTGCTCTGGAGAGAGTACAGAGGAGATTTGCAAGAATGTTGCCAGGGCTTGAAAATTGCAGCTATGAGGAGAGATTTGGATAGGCTAGGGTTGTTTTCCTTTGAACGAGGAGGCTGAGGGGTGACCTAATTGAGGTGTACAAAATTATAGATAGAGTAATCAGGAAAGACTTGGTTCCCCTAGCTGAGGGGTCAATTACCAGGGGGCATAGATTTAAGGTGACTGGTGGAAGGATTAGAGGAGACGTGAGGAAAAACTTTTTCACCCAGAGGGTGGTGGGCATCTGGAATTCATTGCTAAGTTGGTGGTTGAGGCTGAAATGCTCAACTCATTTAAAAGGTACCTGGATCTGCATCTGAAGTGCTGGAACCTGCAAAGCTACAGACCAGGTGCTGGAAAGTGGGATTAAAATGAGCAGCTAGTTTCTTTTTACTCTTTTTGGTTGGTGCAGACAAGACAGGCTGAATGGCCTCTTTCTGCACTGTAACTTTTCTATGGTTCAGAGATCTGCAGAGCAGGAGGAGTGAGATGCTCAGGGAGAGGTATGAATCTAAACAGCGGAATGTGGATGGAAAATGGGCTGTGTTCCTACCCCGATTAATTACCCAGGGATATAAACGACATAGATGACTATGTGGGGGGTAGGATTAGTGAGTTTGCGGATGACACAAAGGTTGGCCGGGTGGTTAACAGTGAGGTTGACTGTCTTGGGCTACAGGAAGGTATAGACGGGATGGTCAAATGGGCAGATAAGTGGCAGATGGAATTTAACCCTGAAAAGTGTGAGGTGATACACTTTGGAAGGAGTAATTTGACAAGGAAGTATTCAATGAACGGCATGACACTAGGAAGTTCTGAGGAACAAAGGAACCTTGGCGTATGTGTCCATAGATCTCTGAAGGCGGAGGGGCATGTTAGTGGGGTGGTGAAAAAGGCATAAGGGACACTTGCCTTTATCAATCGAGGCATAGATTACAAAAGTAGGGAGGTCATGTTGGAATTGTATAGAACCTTGGTGAGGTCACAGCTGGAGTACTGTGTGCAATTCTGGTCACCACATTATGGGAAGGATGTGATTGCACTGGAGGGGAAACAGAGGAGATTCACCAGGATGTTGCCTGGGATGAAACATTTAAGTTATGAAGAGAGGTTGGATTGACTTGGGTTGTTTTCTTTGGAGCAGAGAAGACTGAGGGTCGACCTGATCGAGGTGTACAAGATTATGATAAGCATAGACAGGGTGGTTAGGGAGCAGCTGTTCCCCTTTGTTGAAGGGTCAGTCACGAGGGGACATAAGTTCAAGGTGAGGGGCAGAAGGTTTAGGGGGGATGTGAAGAAAAACATTTTTACCCAGAGGGTGGTGACGGTCTGGAATGCGCTGCCTGGGAGGGTGGTGGAGGCGGGTTGCCTCACATCCTTTAAAAAGTACCTGGATGAGCACTTGGCACGTCATAACATTCAACAGGGTCATGTGCTGGTAAATGGGATTAGGTAGATAGGTCAGGTGTTTCTCATATGTCAGTGCAGACTCAATGGGCCGAAGGGCCTCTTCTGCACTGATTCTGTGACTTCTGCCGATAAATATGCACATGCATGTGAGTATGTATACGCATGATTGCGAGCATGCACAGGAGTAGTTGTGCACATGCAGAGTTGTGCGTCTGTTGTGTAGAGAACTGTTGAGAGACAGGTTGGGCTGAGTACCAGCATTCTCCTTTCCGCTCCTGAGGGTGCTCTCTCTTGCAGTGTTTGACTTTGTAAGCACTGATGGCCCTAATCTAAGCAGCTATGTAAGAAGAGTCACAGCGCTGTGTGACTATGGAACCAACCACACCAAATCTCAACCTTCTCTTTACCAAAAGTCTCCTCATGAGCATGGATTTTCCAGCAGATATCCCTGGATAGCAAAAAGGGAAGAATCCAGCCTGGTTTCTTAATTCCTGCCTACCAAACACAAACATACGGGGAGTGGGGTGGTTTGCAATTGTAATTTAGACCAGCAAACTTTGCAACAGTCCAAGGATTCAACCTGCTCCATGTGGCTCAGCGTAACGCTGATGTATTGGGGCTTTGAGCCAGTAAATAGTTTAACGCTGAAATCATGTTGGGGTATGCAACTCTGCTCAGCTGGTGCCAGAGTGACTGTGTAATGGATAGGACACCAAGTGGCTCATCATTCACTCGTGTCAACTTTTTAAAATGACGATGATTACAGAAATTATTTGCATCAATGCTGTTGTATAAAGGCTGTACACTGTAACCTCTGCAGTAGTAATACAGTGTTCCTGCAGAGTCTTCTGTTCTAAGCATTAACACCAGTTTCCAGTAAAGTAACGAATGCAGAGGTAGTCAGTTATAAAGTCTCTTTGCATGGCTTCTCTCTGAACAGGAGATAGACGATCAGCTCATGCAAATAGTTGACAGGAGCAGTTGGGCTGTGTGTGTGGGGGATGGATAGCAGGGGATGGTGTGTGTATTTGTGTATGGATGTGTGGGGATGTGTGTGGATATGTGTGTGTGGGCGTTGGTGTGGCTGCGTTATGGAACTGTGATTAATGGGAATCCAGCACATTCCTGAGCTGATTTCAATTCACAGGGTCTTCAGAATTCCCAGCCTGGAAATAAATTCCAGGGATCATTAGGCTGATAGCCTGGTGGAAAGTAACTTTCACAAGAGAATTGGCTAGACATTTGAAGGGGAAAAAAAATGTCAGGAATATGGGGATAGAATGGGGAGAGTGGGACTAACTGGATTGCTTTTCATAAAAACCGGTGCAGACTCAATGGGCCAAATAGCCTCCTTCAGTGCTACTGTATGATACTGATTCCTTGGAAGTGGAACCTGGAAATGTGCTTGTGTGATAGGCTGTGAAAATTAAAAACAATCCAATCACACATGCCGTGATGTAAATAGGACAGTGTGATTGACCAGGATGGGGTTCTTCTTCTTAGACAGTCCCTCAGGATCGAGGATGACTCGCTTCCACTCCAGTTTGATGGGTTCTGAGGCAGCTGATAAGACCAATGCGCGATCTGCAGACTCTGCCACATGTGAGGCAGGCGGTGCTTGAAGGATTGGGTACATATGTTGTTGGAAGTTTATGCTATCTGAGCGCTTCAACTTCACCTCTATCCTCTGCGCATTGCTGACGAAGTATCTCAATGTGTTTGCTCCCTTCCCGGCTGAGTCTTCTCCATTTTGGTTGGTCATAAGTCAGGGACCCCCATGAGTCGGCGGAGATGTTTGACCTCTTCAGGGATGCTTTGAGGAATCCCTAATGCAGTACAGCCGTCTTCCTGGGAGTCTCCTGCCATGACCAAGTTCTGAGTAGAGCAGTTGCTTTGGGTGTTTAGTGTCAGGCATATGAACAGTGTGTCCTGGGTGCATACTGGGTACAGAGCTGCAGCTCTCCCCAAGGACTCAGAATATTGTGATAATTGTTTGTGTCCTTCACATTTACCTCTTCATCCATTTTTTTTCTTCAACCAGGAGTCTTTTTCAGAACATTTGGGATTTACTGGAGGCATTGTACAAGGGTAAGTGTGACCAGTCTCTGTGCAACAAATCGCAAAGCAACACCCACCCAGGGTGAACAAGTTGCATGTATAATTAGTCTAACCAACTGAGTGTGTAAAGATGATATTCACTGGTCGAATATGTCAGGTTGAGTGTCACTAATTGACTGCGCATGGATGAGTCTAGTAACTGGGACTCAGCTGAGGAAAGATTCAAACGCTGAGCTGCTTAAGATCCTGCTCCACCTGTATTGGCTGTGCTGACCTGAGCTACTCCCCTAATAATGGACAGTGAAATAATTTGTCAAAATGGCTGAGATCAAGAGTTGAAAATGTCTGTGACCCCGAGTGGAAACATACAGAGAATCTCCACTTACAAACAGAGCTGTTAAAAAAACACAAAATCACACATTATCTCTCTCTGATCAGCATTTCAAATACTAGAGCAATTTGATTGCCTGATAGTCGTGAGCAACTGTGTATCGAAGCCAGGCAGCTTGGATAGTGATGCTCTGAGCATGTTGATTGTCGGGCAGTAGAATATAGGTGAAGGAAGGTTGATGTCTGATGAGATGTTGTCTGGTGGTGGCTGATGCCACAATATTGGTATTGAGCTTAGGTGCAGGCAACCCAGAGCCTTCCAATCGCCCACTACCAACACTAAAGAGAGCCTGGTCTGTTTGCATGAGCATTGCAAGATGTCAGCAATCAGTAGGGTAGTACTTAATAATAACATGCATTTGTATGGCACCTTTAACATAGTAAATCATTGCAAGGCACTTCACAGGGGTGTTATTGAACAAAATTGGGACACTGGGCCACGTAAGGAGATATTACGATAGGTGACCAAAAGCTTAGTCAAAGAGTAGGCTTTAAGGAGCCTTTTAAAGGAGAAGAGAAAGAGAGAGGCAGAAAGATTTAGGGAGGGAATTCCAGAAGTTGGGCAGCTAAAGGCCAGGCTACCATGGTGGAGTGAAGCCAGGGGTGCTCAGAACTGGAGGAGCGCAGGGATCTCGAAGGGTTGAAGGCCTAAAGGAGGGCACAGAGGTAGGAAGGGGTGGTGGGGATGTGGCAAAGCTATGAGGAATTCAAAAGGAAGGATGAGACTTTAAAATCAAATTATTGTTGGACAAGGAGTAATTGTTTTCAGATTAACTCCTAAGGTTAGGTTGGGTTGCCATTTCTGTGGGCTGCATGACAGCCGTGTCTGGCGCTGAGGGGGAGGCTGGTGTAGAATCCTGTTGAATCATATTATTTGCTGATAGGGCTGATCTTTACCGAGCTTCAGGGAAGTTCGAACTGCTGGACAGGATTCTCCCCAAGCTGCGAGCCACCAATCACAGGGTGCTGCTCTTCTGTCAGATGACCTCGCTGATGACCATCATGGAAGACTACTTCACGTACCGCAGCTTCAAGTACCTCCGACTGGACGGTGAGTGGTACTATTTTACTCCTCCATCCCCAATCCCCCAGTCATACATACGGACATACAAATTAGGAGCAGGAGTAGGCGACTTAGCCCCCTGAGCCTGCTCCACCATTTAATAAGACCATGGCTGATCTGATTGTAACCTCACCCCAGATTCCTGCCTACCCCCAATAACCTTTACCCCTTTGTTAATCAAGAATCTATCTAACTGCCTTAAAGATATTCAAAGCCTCTGCTTCCATTGCCTTTTGAGGAAGACAGTTCCAAAGACTCACTACCCTCTGAGAGAAAAAAACTCTCCTCATATCTGTCTTAAATGAACAATCCTTTATTTTTAAACAGTGACCCCTAGTTCTAGATTCTTCCATAAGAGGAAACACCCTCTCCATATCCACCCTGTCAAAACTCCTCAGGATTTTAAAGGTTTCAATCAAATTACCTCTTACTCTTCTAAACTCCAACCTAACCTGCCAACCTCTTCTCATATGACATTCCTGGTATTAGTCTAGTAAACCTTCTTTGAACATCTTGTAACACATTTACATCTTTCCTTAAATAAGGAGACCAATACTGTACACAGTACTGTAACTAGTGGTCTAACCAGTGTCCTGTACAACTGAAGCATGACCGCTCTACTTTTGTATTCAATTCCCCTCACAATAGACAATAACATTCTATTAGCTTTCCTTATTACCTGCTGTACTTGCACACTAACCTTTTGTGATTCATGCACTGGAACATCCAGATCCTCCTGAATCTCAGAGCTCTGCAATCGCTCATCATTTAGATAATAAGTTTATTTTTTATTCGTCCTGCCAAAATGGACCATTTCATATTTTACTCCATTTGCCAGATCTTTTCCCACTCACTTCTCCTATCTATGTCCCTTTGTAGCCTCCTTATGTCCTCTTCACAATTTACTTTCCCACCTATCTTTGTGTGGTCAGCAAATTTCACAACCGTACCTTTGATCCTTCCATCCAAGTCATTTATATAAATTGTAAAAAGCTGGAGCCCCAGCACTGATCCCTGTGGCACACCACAGTCCTGAAGGTATTCAGTCCTGATGGGGCTACAGTTCCATAGGCAGAGCTCTCCTTCCCGCACCATATCTCATTCAAGTGGTAACTTTTCATTCTGAGTATAGACATTCAGGGGCATTTTAACCCAATCTGTGCCAGGGAACTGATGGCATCCTTGGTGCATTACAAGTTTAACACCCTACACAATATTGCTGCCTATTGAAGTCAGTTACACCTGATCCTGTCAGTTTCCTGACGGCGTTAGGTTAAAATTAACCCCCACTCCTGCCAATTGTTAGTAGAACATCACAACCCTCCTTCTAACCTTGATGCAAAAGCAAAATACCACAGATGCTTAAAATGTTCTGATTTTCCCCCCTACCTCTCAATAGCAGAGGGTAACTAGGTACCAATCAGGAGCAGGAAGCCTGGCTGGCTTGTTTTATTCCCCCCACCGCAACCCTACAGTTTCCCCATCCTAGCTCAAGAGGCCAGTTGTAGTGGCTACACCTGGCTGAGATAGGCTCGCTCAGTAAAAAAGAGGTCAGAACCAGAAACGTTTTCCCCCTTCATTACGACAGTTACCGAGTGAGAGAATTGGGGAAGCTCTGTGCTTCTTCTCCGTATTGAAGTCTGGAGCTGGGAAATTCTGGGCACCCTGTTCCACAGCCGGAAAATTGACAGGGCGGGAATAGCATCCGCCCTAACTGAGACCTCATCCAGAACCCGGGAGTAGGGGGAGGGTTCAATTACATAACGGAATGG
Organism: Carcharodon carcharias; assembly: GCF_017639515.1. Classification (NCBI taxonomy): domain Eukaryota; kingdom Metazoa; phylum Chordata; class Chondrichthyes; order Lamniformes; family Lamnidae; genus Carcharodon; species Carcharodon carcharias. The sequence continues at coordinate 16,826,524 of NC_054496.1, read as the reverse complement.
ATAATATCTCTACTGGGTCACCAGCTCGACATAGACACTGGGATCCTGGGGCACCACCTTGCCACACAGTGTGGAGAGAGAGAGGGGGTGTGGAGGGGGTGATATGGCCCATGCATCCAAAGAGAAAGATTTTGAAGTTGTGGTGATCTGTCATGGCGCTGCTTCCCTGTCAAGAATTGTGGCTGGTTTTATCCGTGCCTGCTTTATTTGGGCAGATGCTGGGTGGCACTGCTAGATTTCTGGGGGAAACCGTCGCCCACTTCCAAATATAATGCCTGAACAGAGGCTAGTTGGTTAGAAGAAGCCCCCTTCATCGTTCCCACACCATCTCCTTGCTTACCCCTCCCCCTCCTGTACAAGGTCACGTAATGCACCCTCTGGGAGTACCTCCAGAAAGAGTTGGCAACCCTATACCTGCACAACCCCCTGACTGAGGATTTTCAGTCTGGGCAGGAGACTTTTAATGTCCTTCAGCTCGGCAGTTCAACAGTGTACTAAAGGAGCTTCAAAGACACTAAAACATTTTCCAGAGACTGATGTCCTGGGTCCCAGCAGGACCTTACATTATCTGGCAGAGGCACAATGGACTGAATGGCCTCCTGCTGCACTGTTATATTCTGTGATATCTCAGTGTCTGTTATGGAATAAATTTACCACCAGGTGGGGCTGTGTGATGGCTTGTTCCCAAGATCACTCTATATCCAGCAATCAGATACTACTTTTGTTCATTCTCGGGATTTATTGCCCTTCCTTATTTGCCCTAAGAAGGTGACAGTGGGGCTTCTTCGTGAAGTCAGAGAGCAGTTAAGAGTCTACCACACATAGGACCAGTCTGGTGGCTTTCTTTACCCAAAGGACATTAGTGAACCAGTTAGGTTTTTAGCAACAATCCCACAGTTTCATTGTGAGTTTTACTGACACTTGAACTTGTGTTCTCTAAGTTAGTAGCCCAGTAACATAACCACCATATTACAATCCCTGGGATATCATCAAACTGAATAAATATAACTAAGCTCAATGGGCACATTTTCTTAAATTTAAGGTTTCCCTTTGTCCCCCACACCTAAAAATTCTAAGGACAGTATTTTCAGTCAGGAGCATGATAATGGCATGCAGTGAGTTACCTGGGCTGGTGGAAAGGCAAATCGGTAGGTTCTGTCCAATGTGCCATCTATCAACCTGCTCTCGCCTTTTTCCAGGGACCACTAAGTCCGAGGACCGTGGGATGCTGCTGAAGACATTCAATGAGCCCAACTCCCATTATTTCATCTTCCTGCTCAGCACTCGGGCCGGGGGCCTAGGCTTGAATCTCCAGGCTGCGGATACTGTTGTTATCTTCGACAGTGATTGGAACCCTCACCAAGTGAGTATCGCAGGAATCCAGCACACGCTCACCCCCCCGCTCCCCCCAGGTGCCACATGGTTCACCTCCACAGTGAGCGTCAGCCATCAGAAGTTGAGGGGCTTCTCTTCAGTGGATGGAATAGAAACAAGCGGAGGCCATTCAGCCCCTCAAGCCAGTTCTGTCATTCGGTTAGATCAAGGCTAATCTGATCATAAGTCTTATCCGCTGACCGGGCGTAGAAGCAGAAAATGCTGCCAGCATTCAGCGGGTCAGAGTTAATGTTTCAGTTCGACAACTCTTTAGTATAAGAGCAAGGGTTAATGTGGGACTGGAAAACTATACTGTCCACGGTGGAACGTAGAGAGTTAAATGTTGGTAGACTGTGTGTAGAGTAGAGTCTGAAAGGAGCCAACATAGGGACAGCACCCATGCATGGCAGTACCTTGGATATATATATAGTTATGGGTTACCAGTAAATAGTTTATGTTCAACCATACAGGCATCCAGACTGCTCAGTGAGACACCAAATAGCATTACAACAAACTCTTTGTCAGAAGATGTTAGAGGTGAACAGTTTGTAACCACGTGTACAGCTCTGGAAAAGGGGACAGTAAAAGACCAAAAAGGAAGGTCTGTGATAGGGTTCAAGGCCGCAGGGACAAAAGGGATGACGGTGCAAGAAAAAGTGGGTGGTAAAGGAACAAGTAAGGAAACAAAAGATTGGGACCAGAGGAAGCGAAAACCGCAAAAGCAGAATCATCACCAGCGCCTGCCGTCCAAAAAAATGTGGGCAGTGGTTATATTTTGAAATTTTTGAACTTGATGCTGATTCCAGAAGATTGTGAAGTACCTCAGAGAGGAGGCCAAGGACACAGGGCAGAGCGGGAGGAGGGCAAGGACACAGGGCAGAGCGGGAGGATGGCAAGGACACAGGGCAGAGCGGGAGGAGGGCAAGGACACAGGGCAGAGCGGGAGGAGGGCAAGGACACAGGGCAGAGCGGGAGGAGGCCAAGGACACAGGGCAGAGCGGGAGGAGGCCAAGGACACAGGGCAGAGCGGGAGGAGGCCAAGGACACAGGGCAGAGCGGGAGGAGGCCAAGGACACAGGACAGAACGGGAGGAGGGCAGCGAATTAAAATGAAAGGCAACAGGAAGCTCAGGGTCATGCTTGAACTAAACAAGAGATGTTCTGCAGAATGATCATCCAATCTGTTTGGTTTCCCCAAAATGGAAGAGACCAAATCATGATCAGCAAATATAACATACTAAGTTTCTTCTGTGTCTCTCTAGATAGTAAGGAATCTGGTGTCCTTGATTTGTGGCTGTGGAATTAGACAGAGCTTCACCGGGTTGGCAAACTGTTCTTAATCAGATCCTTCGGCGGTTAGCAGAAGAACTTTGTGAATCCTACCTGCTGAGTGTTGTACTCGCAGTCTGCCTGTGAAACCAGAACTGCACAGGTGCCAAGTCTACAGTTAGAAGTGACTGTTCTCTGAAAGTTTCACAGCAACACTTCCACAGCTGTCAATTTCTATAATTACAGCCACCAGAAATTAACCCAAAGAGTTCACTTTATTGTTCTCGGGTTGGAACATTAAATGGTTACCCCAGACTGTCACAATCTTGAATCTCAAAGCAGGGTTGGAATCGATTATATCCTTCCTTATTTGATGACAAATTACTCACCAGATTAGAAACTTGGCTGAGAGACGGAGAAAAGGGATAATGGGCAGGTTCTCTAACTGGTAGGATGTGACCAAGGTTCTGTATTGGGGCCTGAACTATTCACATTTATTAATGACCTAGATGATGAGATAGAAAGCCAGATATCCAGATTTTCCAGTGATGCAAAGGTAGGCAGTGTAGATGGGAGTATAACATTACAAAGACGTATTAATAGATTAAGTGAATGGGCAAAACTGGCAAATGGGTTTCAATATAGAAAAATTCAAGGTCATCATTTTGGACCTAAAAAGGATAGCACAGGGTACTTTCTAAATGATGGAAAGCTTTAAAAATTGGAGGTCTAAAGAGGCTTGAGGGTCCAGGTACACAGATCATTAAAATGTCATGAACAGGTATAGAAAATAAAAAGGCTAATGGAATGCTGACCTTTATATTGAGAGGACTGGAATACATGAAGTCATATGAACATACGATTTAGGAGCAGGAGTAGACCACTCAGCCCTTCAGGCCTGCTCTGCCGTTCAATAAGAACATGGCTGATCTGATTGTAACCTCAACCCCACATTCCTGCCTACCCCCGATAACATTTCACTCCCTCGTTGATCAATAATCTATCTAGCTCTGCCTAAGCATATTTAAAGACTCTGCTTCCACTGACTTTTGAGGAAGAAAGTTCCAAAGACTCACGACCCTCTGAGAGAAAAAAACTCTCCTCGTCTCTGTCTTAAATGAACAACCCTTATTTTCAAACAGTAACCCCGAGTATTAGATTCTCCCACAAGAGAAGACATCCTTTTCACATCTGCCCTGTCAAGACCCTTCAGGATCTTATATGTTTCAATCAAGTCACTTGTTACTCTTCTAAACTGCAGTGGATACAAGCCTAACCTGTCCAACCTTTCCTCATAAGACAACCTGCCCATTCCAGGTATTAGTCTAGTAAACCTTCCCTGAACTGCTTCTAATGCATTTACATCCTTCCTTAAATAAGGAGACCAGTACTGTACACAGTACTCCAGATGTGGTCTCACCAATGCCCTGTATAACTGAATCATAACCTCCCCGCTTTTGTATTCAATTTTCCTTGCAATAAACAATAACATTCTATTAGCTTTCCTAATTACTTGCTGTACCTGCATGCTCAGCTTTTGTGATTCATGCACTAGGACACCCAAATCCCTCTGCATCTCAGAGCTCTGCAATATGATGCTTCAGCTATACGAATCCGTGGCTAAACCACACCTGGAGTACTGAGAGCAGTTCCGTGCACCACACCTTAGAAAGGATATATTGGTCTTGAAGGGAGTACAGCATTGATTTACTAGAATGATACCTGGAAACTAAAGGTTAAATTACAAGGCGAACTTACACAAACTAAGGTTGTATTCCCTGAATTTATACGGTTACGGGTGATTTGAAACAAGTTTTCCAGATATTAAGGGGAACTAACAGGCTAGACAGAGAGAAACTATTTCCACTGGTTGGAGAGTGCACAACTAGGGGTATAGTATTAAAATTGGAGCCAGACTTTTGAGGAATGGAATTAGGAAACACCTGTATGCAAAAGGGGACAGAAGTTTGGCAATTAAGGGTAGGTCAATGCTTAATTTTAATCTGAGATTGATAGATTTTTGTTAACCAAAGGTATTAAGAGATACGGGGCAAAGGCGGGTATATGGAGTTAGGTCGCAGATCAACCAGGATCTCATTGAGTGGTGGAACAGGCTCAAGGGGCTAAATGGCCTCTTCCTGTTCCTGTACTCCAGGTTAATCAGCTGGTAGACTATCTATTCATGCTCAGAGTACCATCAGAGGCAAGGAGCAAATAGCCAGAGACACCATATTTTCCCTCCACCCCCAGCTTCTTGAGGGAATGATTATGGAGTGGTCCGTTTAACAGCGGCCACAACTAGCTCAAAGAAACATGGGGCCAAGTCACAGCACACAGTTGTCACGGAGTGGCACAGAGAGGGTTTGGCACATGTGGAGCGTGCAGCACTTATCACCCATTCCCACAGTGCCTGAGGAGGGGCTTGAACAGCCGATGGTGGTTGTCTTTACAATCGAATGGCTATATCAGAGGACATGAAGAACCATTGTAATCTGGGCTGGGTTAAGGACAGCGGGTTCCCTTTCCTGAGTGACATTACTGAACTGTGTTGGTTAATACAATGATCCAGGAAGTTGCCTCTTTATCTGGTGACCAGCCAGTTGACCAGATCTGTTGCATCCAATTTGCCAGCGGGATTTGAACTGCCCAGCTCTGGATTGTTAATCCCGGGCAATAAACACTGCAAAGCAGTGAGGGAGCCTGCCTGGTTTGCTGTTAGGGTCCAAGGGTCTAAGATCCAATCATCTTTCTCAGATATGGGGAACCATATGGGGTGGAAGGACAGTGATTATTGTAAATTATATGTGTGGGGAGCAGAAAAGGAGCTGTTATCAGTTGCCTGCTCTGTTGCCCAGATGCAGTCAGGTGAAGGCCCAACAGCATAGATCACTGTTTGTCTCTCACACTGTGCTATCTTTATAGGTTTACAGTCCTGCTGTAAACAGGCTGAAGTAATTCATCCACCGATCCCCCTATCTATGGCTGTTCATCAACTATTGATAACTTGTTCCTCAGTATTTTGCTGATTGCGGTCGTCTGGGTCAAGTCTCTTAATACTCAGTATGAACTTCCTCAGGAACTGGCCCTTTGGGTTTTCTGACAAGTGAGGTTTCATTTCTTCAGTGTGATAGCAGAACATGATACAAAATGTGGAAAAGGGATGTGGGAATTCTGTTACGTGGACAGTCTGGAGAAGGTTGCATTGTTCTCCTTAGAGCAGAAAAAGCTAGAGGGGGATTAAATACAGGTATTCAATATCTGAGGTGTTTTGACAGAGTAAATAAGAAGATACTGTTTCCACTAGCAGGAGGGTGGATAACCAGAAGGATCAGATTTAAGACAATTGGCGAAAGAATAAATGGAAAGCGGGGTCAGGGCGGTGAGGAGAATCCTTTCTACGCGGTAAGTTGTATAAGTTGTTCGGAATGCACTTCCTGGTGAAAGCAGATTCAGAAGCAAATTTCAAAAGGGGGTTGGATAAATACTTGGAAAGGAAAACACTTGCAGGAAAGTGAAAGAACTATCCAATTAGTCGCAAAGCGCTGGCACAGGCACGATGGATCAAACAGCCTCCTATGCTGTACAACTCTATGACCTTGTTATCCCTTTGTCTAGGTATGCAGAGGAAGGATGTTCATTTTGGTGGGGTATCGGAGGATGTTGCCATTTCAAGGAGGGGAGGGCCTTCATGAGTGGGAGGGGGAAGACCCCAGGGTGAGTTGACACCATCAGGAACTGTGCACCATGGCAGGTACTGTTGTGGTGCAGTGTTTGTGGTGAGATGCTCCTCACAGTTTTCCATAATATCAATCACAAGGCAGGGAAAGCTGGCATTCACTCCGGACTAGTAAAATCAGGATGCTCCAATGCACCTCCCACTGGTCATTTTACAAATAGGCTGGGGTGCCAGCCTACCTTCTAGGCTGGCTCATCGCTGAGGAAAGGAAGGGGAAAACAGCATTTCTGACCCTCATTCTGACTTTGGTTTGTTTTAGGACTTACAAGCTCAGGATCGCGCCCACCGAATTGGGCAGCAAAATGAAGTGCGCGTGCTGCGCCTGTGTACCGTGAACAGTGTGGAGGAGAAGATTCTGGCAGCGGCCAAGTACAAGCTCAATGTCGATCAGAAGGTCATCCAGGCTGGAATGTTCGATCAAAAGTCCTCCAGCCATGAGAGGCGGGCATTTCTTCAGGCCATACTGGAACACGAGGAGCAGGATGAAGTGAGTGTTAAAGTGAAACCTTGCCCAACCTGAGCCTCTGTGTAACGTCCCGAGCCTTACAATGTACACAGACCCACATGCAATGTGTAAATATCTCATACAGCATGCAAATATTCCATATGGCGTGTAATTATTCCATACAATGGGAAAGTATTGCATATAATGCATAAATATTCCATATAATGAGAGTCTGTTCCATATAGAGCCTTGCGCTCTGCTCCCAGGTGCTCAGGACGTTTTGGGACACGCAATGCACTGTGAGTCCTGTGATGGGCTGATGTGAAGGCCGGGAAGATGCTGCTACAGGTGAAGAAGATCTCGTGCTGTGCTTGAGAACGAACTTGAAAAGATTCAGGATATAAAGCGGACTTGGCAAGCAGGGATGTTTCTTAGTTTGTGCATGTCGAGAATTTAGCGTTGCAGCCCCAGCTTGTAACCCTGTTTAAATTGCGATATCTGAACTAAGCATGCAAGCAGCTAGCTATTTCCTGACTTGTTCATGAAGCAAGTTAGAGAAGAAAATTCTAGAACAATGCTTAATAGCAACAGAGGCTTGACAATCAGTAGCATTCATAGAATCGTAGAGATTTACAGCACAGAAGGAGGCTATTTGGCCTATTGTATCTGTGCTGGGTCTTTGAAAGAGCAGTTATACTTGGTTCTACAGCTCTGCTTTTTGTCCAAACACTGTAATTTCCTCATCCTCAAGTACTTGTCCAACTCCATTTTCAAATTATTTATGGAATCAGCTTCCACCACCTTTTCAGGTAGAGCATTCGAGATTCCAACAACTGTCTAAGTGAAAAATATTCTCCTCATCTTCCCTCTAGATCTTTTGCCAATGATGTTAAATCTCTAACCTCTGATATTGACCCACTCGTAGAGGCAATAGCTTTTCTCCATCTACTCTATCAATACCCCCTCATCATTTTGAAAACCTCAATTATGTCACCTCTGTTTTAATACTATTAACTTTTCCAATGTCTCCTCATAACTGAAGTCCCTCATCCCTGGTAACATCCTGGTAAGCCTCCTCTGTACTGTTTCTAAGGACTTTCTTGAAGTGTGGTGCCCAGACTTATCTACTATTCTCCAGCTGTGAGCCAACTGATTAACTTAACCAGCCACTTTTACAGATTTGTGTATGTGGACATCGAGGTTTCTCTGCTCCTTTCCTGGCTCTCGTATTAGCTGATATCATTAATGCTTTTCTCTCCTCAAGTACTGACTACCTGCCCTAACCCTGAATTCATGTCTTCCTCTAGTTTGTCACCTATCTCCCCTCATGCCCTCTCTGAGATCATCTTGTCCAAGAGTCCCTCCTCCTCCTGTCTCAACCCCATTCCCACTAAACTGCTGACCACCCAACCTCCCTCCCTAGTGCCCATGTTAGCTGATATTGATAACTTCTCTTTCCTCAGGTGCTGTCCCTTTCTCCTACAAATCTCATCACCTATCCAAAAAAGCAACCTGTGATCCCTCTGTTCTTGCAAACTACTGCCCCAATCCTAGCCTCCCTTGCTCGATAAATTCCTTGAATATGTTATTGACTCCCAAATATATGCATATCTTTCCTGGGACTTCATGTTTGAATCCCTAGAACCAGGTTTCTGCCCTGCCATGGTTCCAAAATGGCTCTCAAAGTCATAAATTTCATCCTATGTGACTGTAACAAAGGTGAACTATCCCTCCTCATCCTTCTTGACCTGTCTGCAATATTTGACATGGATGACCACACCATCCTCCTCCAATGCCTCTCCACTGTCGTCCGCCTGGGTGGGACTGCGTTTGCCCAGATCCGTTCTTACCTATCCAGTTGGAGCCAGAGAATCACCTTCCGGCTTCCCTTCCTGCTTCCAGACAGTTATCTCTGTCCTTGGTCCCCTCCTATTTCTCATCTACATGCTCCCCCGTGGCAACATCATCCGAAAACACAGTTAGCATATCTACGCTGACAACATCCAGCTCCACCTCAATACCACCTCTTTCAACAACTCGACTGTTGCTAAATTATCAGACTATTTGTCCAACACCTAGTACTGAATTAGCAGAAATTTCCCCCAGTTAAATTTTGGAAAGACCTAGGCCATTGTCTTTGGTTCCCACTCCAAACTTTGTTCCCTAGCTCCTGGCCCCATCCCTCTCTCTGGCAACCGAGACTGAATCAAACTATCATATTAGATCCTGAGTTGAGCATCCAACCACACATGCCATCACTAAGATTGTATGTTCCACGTCGTAACATCTCCTGACGCCAGCCTTACCTCAGCTCTTTAGCTGCTGAAGCCTTCATCAATGCCTTTGTGACCTTTAGACTTAACTATTCCAACTCACTCCTGTGCAAGCTCACAAGATCCACCTCTATAAACTTGAAGTCATCTAAAACAACTGCCTTGTCTGAACTCACAATAAGTCCTGTTCACCCTCATCTCCTGTGCTCACTGACCTGTATTATCCCCCAGTCAAGCAATGCTTCAATTTTAAGATTCTCATCATTATTTTCAAATCCCTCCCCTTTCCCCTCCCTATCTCTGTAATCTCCTCCAGCTCCAAAAACCTGCGAGATATTTGCACTCCTCCAATTCTGGCTTCTTGAGCATTTCCGATTTTAATCGCTCCACCATTGGTGGCTATGTCTTCAGCTGCCTGGCTGTAAGCTCTGGAATTCTCTCCCCACACCTCTCTGCCTCTCTACCTAGCTTTCCTCCTTTAAGATACTCATTAAAACCTAGCTCTTTGACCAAGCTTTTGGTCACCTGTCCTATTATCTCCATATGTGGCTCGGTGTCATATTTTGTTTGATGACGCTCCTGTGAAGCACCTGGGATCTTGTTACTATATTACAGGCGCTATATAAATACAAGTTGTTATTGTTGTTATTGCTCATCTACACTTTTCAAAATTGTGCCAGTATTCTCATGGGAATCGGAGCTCAGAATTGTAATTCCATTGCAGTAAGCTCTGACTTTGAGTGTGCATAGGTGTTGTGGTCTAACCTGGTGGGGAGCGTCATGCAGATCAGGCATGACCCAGCTGCAGATAAGTTATTTATTGTACCGCAATATAAACTTAATACCATCATAAAAGGAAACCAAATTCTACCTTTGTGAGGCCAGTGTCATGTGCTCTGAGTGCTAACCTGTATCTCCTTAATTGGGTAATGGATGGTCTTGTTGCTAATTTCTCAATTGACAAAATAAACATAAAGGTTGACAGAAAACTTATTGCAGCCGTCAAGGGTTAACTCTGCTTGGCTCCAGATCTGCCAGGCTTCCTACTCTAGCTTGTTATTCAGCAATACCTGCTGGATGTGCATGTGTATGTGTGTGTTCTCATCCTTATGCTCTCCTTTCTCTATCTCTGTAATCTCCTCCAACCCTAGGGCCCCCCTGTGACCTCTGTTCTTCTCCAATTCTGGATTCCTGTGCATCCCATTTCCTTGGCTCAGCCATTGGCGGCTGTCCTGAGTTCTGCAATCCCCTCCCTGAGCCTCTCCTCATTTGAGAGACACCTTAAAACAAACCTTTTTGACCAAGCTTTTGGTCACCGGTGCTAATGTTTCCTATTGTGGCACATGTCAAGTTGTGCCTGGCAACACTCCTGTGAAGTGCTTTTACCTTCTTAAGGACTTTATTTAAATGCTGTTGTTTTTTTTTATGTGAGAGTCAGTGAACGTGAGGAGTGGAAGCACAGTGAGGATCAGGTTTTCATGTGAAACCTGCCAACACCAGCAATGCAGGCTCATCCATGGAGAACGGTCAATTGGGAAGAGTGGTGATGGTTGGCAGAGGAGAGGAGGAATATCAATAATGAAGTAATACAGGAGGAAGGACAGACAAAGCCTTTCAGTTCCTTGAGCCTCTTCTGCCAGTCATTTAGATCATGGTTGATCTGTACCTTAACTGTATCTACCCACCTTGGTTCCATGATCCTTAATACCCTTGCCCAAAAAAAATCTATCAATCAAAGTTTTGAATTTTTCTCTTGACCCCCAGCCTCAGCATATTTTTGGGGAAGAGAGTTCAAGATTTCTGCTACCGTTTGTGTGAAGAATTTTTTCTGAAATAACCACTGAATGGCGTATCTCTAATTTTAAGGTTATGCCCCTTTGTTCTTGCCTCCCCCTACCAGAGGCAATAGTTTCTCTTTATCTACTGTATCAACATCTTTAATTATCTTAAGCACATCGATTAGATCACACCTTAATCTTCTATACTCAAGCCTGGCCAAATTACACATGGGACCTTGATCAGAGTAACAAGCTTAGTCTGAAGCTTCGGATGGATTTGAGAAGCAATGGGGGAGGTTGCTCTGAGGCCCAAGAGCGTTGCTGTTGGGTGTTTTCTGAGCTCCAGCTGTAGCTACTGCATATCTGGCCGATAGCCATGGTTAGTGGGAAAAAGTGGCTGCTCTTTTTTTTCCCTCTTTGGGTGTACAGGGACATCCCTCCTCTGCAACCTGCTGCCCAACCCTAGAATATAACAGGGAAGGTCTGCTGGAGGAAGGATAAAACAATGATGAGCAGACTGTGGTTTAATCTCTGCCACCCTCGCCCAGTTAGAGCTTTTCGTGTCATTCCACAATCGCAGTGCTGACCGCCAATGACCACCAGTTCACAATAACTGCCTAGACCTTCTGAACTCAATTTCAAATCATTTGGTGGCCGTGGACCAAAAGTCACAACACCGACGAGAAAGTAAAAGTGTTGGAAAAACTGTGAAGAGGATAGGACAGATTCTGAATGTGGTTATTTCAAATGAAATGAAGCCTCTGCCAGAAATGCTCAACAGTAACTTGCAGTTCTATACTATGTCTCTATAGCATATATAGCATTAAAATCTCCCACGGTGTCAGCCAAGGCTAAGTGGGTAGCACTCTCATCTCGGCATCAGAAGGTCATGCATTCAAGATCCATTCCAGAAACTAGAGCACAAAAATCTACACTAGAGCACAAAAATCTACACTAACACTGACAGCACCTTCCAAACCCACGATCTCTACCACCTAGAAGGACAAGGGCAGCAGATGCATGGGAGCAACACCACCTGCAGGTTCCCCTCCAAGCCACTCACCATCCTGACTTGGAAATATATCGTCGCTCCTTCACTGTCGCTGGGTCAAAATCCTGGAACTCCCTCCCTAACAGCACTGTGGGTGTAACTACACCTCATGGACTGCAGCGGTTCAAGAAGCTGGCTCACCAGCAAGGGCAATTAGAGATGGACAACAAATGCTGACCTTGCCAGTGATGTTCACATCCTACTAAAAGATTTTTAAAAATACACTCCCGAAGCATTACTGAGGGTGCCTTGCACTTTAGGAGGCTTGTTTACCCTCTTAGAAAGACTCTAAAAAATTCCACAACACTATTTCGAAGAACAGAGCATCTATCTCTAATGCCCTTTCAAAATTTATCCCCCAACCAACATCACTAAAACAGGTTATCTGGCCATTATCACATTGCTGTTTGTGGGAGCTTGCTGTGTGAAAATTAGCTGCCACATTTCCTTCATTGAAACAATGACCACACTTCTAAAGTAGCTGTGAAACACTTTGGGGTCTTTTGAATTCATAAAAGGCGCTATATAAATGCAAGTGCTTTCTTAAGGTGCGTAATCAGACAAAAAAGGTGACAATGAGCCAAAGAACGTTAGAACAGGTGGTGAAAAGTTACCCATCTTTCGCCTCAGGCCTGATGCACATTTAAAGCATTTTATTTCATAAACTCAGCAATGACCTATTTCATTCGCATAAAACAAATGACTCTTCACTGCCAAGGGACCAAATCCTCTCCTCGTAATTATGCTGTGAATCCAGCAAGTATTTCTAATCAAACTCTGGGACATGAAGCTCTATAAGGAAGATGCTGGAATATGTTCCTGAAAATGTTGAGGGTACAGCGGCAGAGTGGTTATGTTACTGGACTAGAAATCAAGCCTAATGATCCAGGGACATAAGTTCAAATCCACCACTACAGCTGGGAATTTAAATTTAATTAATGAAAGAAATCTGCAATTAAAAAGCTAGTATCAGTAATGGTGACCATTAAACCACCAGTATGTTGTAATAGAAAGCATCGGATTCACTAGTGTCCCTTTGGGAAGGACATCTGCTTTATTTGGCCTGGCCTATAAATGACTCCAGGCCCACAGCAATGTGGTTGACTGTCAGCTGCCATTTGAAATGGCCTATCAAGCCACTCAGTTATATTCAAGAAGGTGGCTCACGACCCCTTTCTCGAGGGAAATTAGGGATGGGCAATAAATACAGGCCTTGCCAGTAACATCCGCTTTCTGTAAGTAAATTTTAAAAGAACCCCCTCTCCCTTGACCAGAAGTTACCACAGAATTCCACTGGCCTTGTCGATAGCTGGGACGACTTCTAACAAAAAACGTTTTTTTTGTCTCAACTTTTCCATGTAATCAGTGGTGACTGAAAAAATGAAGTAATGGGATATTTGTTTGTTGTTTTTTTTTCCCCAATTAACATAGTCTGAGGTTGTGGCAGCGGAGGTGAAAGGATCGGAAGGACATACTGTAAGTAGACTAGTTTGTAGTCCGACCTGCATCTGCGCATCATCTTATTCTCAGGCTGTGCCAGAGGGCTCCTCTTGTTTCGGGTCTTTGGCAAAATGTCGCTAAACTTTATGCACGCATCATGTTATATAAAAAAGAGCAGGAACAATGCCGAGTGTTTTCTGCTGATGTGAACACTTTTGCCAAAAGATTTTTCACAAGTGTTGGTTGAGAGACACTGGAGCCCCCTGTCACAGAGGGGGCTTGTTTACTGATTATTTTACATTTACTTTTGGATTTAAGTTAGGGAAACTGCAGAGGATTCTGCATATCCCACACTTGCTAACGTTTTCTTACTCAAGCAACAGAGGACGTTAAAGAGGAGGGGGAGATGAGGAGACTTTTTTTTAACACAGCGAGTTGTTACGATGTGGAATGTACTGCCTGAAAGGGTGGTGGAGGCAGATTCAGTAGTAACTTTCAAATGGCAATTTGATATATACCTGAAAAGGAAAAAAATTGCAAGGCTCTGGGGAAAGAGCAGGAGAGTAAGACTAATTGGATATAAGAACATAAGAAATAGGAGCAGGAGTAGGCCATTTGGCCCCTCAGGCCTGCTCTACCATTCAATAAGATTATGGCTGATCTTCTATCTCAGCTACACCTTCCAGCACTATCCCCATATCCCTTGATTCCCTTAGTGTCCAAAAATCTGTCAATCTTTGACTTAAATATACTCAACGACTGAGCTCTCTGTGGTAGATAATTCCAAAAATCCACAACCCTTTGAGTGAAGAAATTTCTCCTCATCTCAGTTCCAAATGGCCGACCTCTTATCCTGAGACTGTGACCCTCTAGATCCAGAACCAAACCAGGGGAAGCATTTACCCAGTATCTACCCTGTCAAGCTCCTTAAGAATTTTATATCTTTCAATGGGATCAACACTCATTCTTCTGAACTCTAGCGAACGTAGGCCTTGTCTACTCAATTTCTACTCATAGGACAATCCCCTTATCCCAGGAATTAGTCTGGTAAACCTTTGTCGCACTCCCACTAAGGAAATTATATCCTTCCTTAGATAAGGAGACCAAAACTGTACACAGTACTCCAAGTATGGTCTCTCCAAGACCCTATATAATTGCAATAAGATTTATTTACTCTTATACTGTAATCCCTTTGTAATAAAGGCTAGCACATTATTTGCTTTCTCAGTTGCTTGCTGTACCTGCATGTTATCTCTTTCAAAGAGCTAGCACAGGCATGATGGGCTGAATGGTCTCCTGTGCTGTAAGATTCTATGAAGAGCTTTTATTTAAAATTTTACTGTTGTTTTTGATTCATACTGACCTCTGCTGAACCATTTGTGGTGGTCCGACAACTCCCAGTGGGAGTGTTCCTGGTATTAGATGCAAGAGTTGGAGACTTCCCCTTATGGACAGAGAGAGTCAAGCCCACCTCCTCTTCTGCACCTTGCCGGTAGAGGCCTTTGCTGCCAGCTTGGGGAATGGTTGCAGGACAAGGCTGGAGAAATGATAAAGGATAATAATTTCAGAAATAAAAAGAGATTGTTTAAGCGAAAGTAAACGGTGGCCTTGCTGGGAGGCAGCTATATCATAGGAGGTGATTAGATATGGTTCCTTGTCCGCAGCACATTTACACCATCAAATCACTGAATCCCTGCCTGTAGGCTCACGCTGCTGATTAGCCACAGTTGTACTCAGATCCTTCAAGGCTAGGACCTTGGGGACCAGCTGCCTGTCGCAATTGATGGTGGCGTTCTTGTTCCTCTGGAGGGCAGACATCCCAGGTCTCAGCCCCCTCCTGCCCCTCCAATCATCTTACCTCCAGATGAGATGTGGGAATAATGGGGAAAAATTGTAGGGTGTATAAAAGGTATCAAAAAACATTGATTTTGTTTTTTCATTTTTGTAATTGATTCCTTGCATTGTCTGTAACTGCATGCCTGATGTTTCACTGAGTAAAGTGATGTTTTGGATCAAGGGAACATAAACAGACTTATGGAGTACACCCCACCCTCACTATAAAGCTCCCAGTTATAATACCTTCTCTGTTGCACACCCCGCCCTCATTATAAGTTGCTCAGTTATAACCCTGACTATCATACACCTTCAGTATAAGGCTCCAGTTATAATACCCTCTCTCACCCCACCCTCAGTATACGGCTCTCAGTTATAACCCACTCTGTTACACAATCCATCCTCAATATATGGCTCTCAATTATGTAACTTTAGTTGCCGTGTTAAGTAGTATCCAGTGAGATGACACTGAGTTTCATCTCCTTATAAAAGTGTGGAGTGTATTCCCTAAAATGGTCAACAGTGTAAATTGAAAGCTTGTTGTGTCATTTGTAAAGCTGACTGCAGTTAAATGTGAATCGAGACCGGAAATGAGAGTCAGAAATCAGCCTTGTGTGGAATGTGTGCTTTGTGATTCCAGCTTCATGTTAATGTCACAGTCACAGTTTGCAAAGCATCTGTTCCGCATGGTGCCCTGTTGCCCTCTTTCATGTGTGAATGATCATATTGGGATGAAGGGACGGGGGTTTGCTTTGATTATTTCTTTTATCTGTAATCTTCTATGTTGTACGGAGTTAACTCCCTCCAAGAAGCTGGATGGGCGAATGCAGGCATTTCCTCTGCAAGTTGGTTGATTGGATATTTGGTTTGTCTTGACTGTCACTGAATGCAGCACCTCATGGCGAAAAGCCACTTGAGTCAGACTGCAATCCTCTACAGGCTAGAAATCAGTTGCAAGTGACAACTACATCTGGTGCTGGTTTCCAGTCCATGGCCTGTTGCTCTAGAAGGGTAATTTTGATTACTCAGAAAGTCGGGTTAAATGTGCCGTGCCCAAAATAAAACCGTGGAAACATTTTGTATCCAATTACTGATATGCTGATTTTAAATGTTATTGCCTGTTTTTATTTCTTTCATTGTCCCTTGTAGGTTCTGTCCCAGGCCAGGGCACTGTATCCTGACTGGTGGTGTTTGACAGGCTGAGCTCCTCACCAACCCTATGTGCGGAGGACTCAGCCTTGACTCTGCATCTCTTGACAGC
This sequence comes from Carcharodon carcharias, assembly GCF_017639515.1. Classification (NCBI taxonomy): domain Eukaryota; kingdom Metazoa; phylum Chordata; class Chondrichthyes; order Lamniformes; family Lamnidae; genus Carcharodon; species Carcharodon carcharias. The sequence goes on along the minus strand of NC_054496.1, from coordinate 16,810,065 downwards.
AGCCAGTCCAAGTTTGGGGGCTCGCAGTGGGTTGTAGGAATTTCTGGTTTGTTTGTTGTGCTCCCCTCCCTCCCCCCACTGCTTTCTGAAGTCAGTTACAAGCAGAGCGATTTAGAATGTTTATGTTGCGAAGGGAATTTGTTGCATTGTGTCTCAACCTCCACTCTCCTCCATCACAACCTTTAACCTGTTATCCGTTTGATTGTAGGAAGAAGATGAGGTACCTGATGATGAGACGGTGAATCAGATGATAGCCAGACACGAAGAGGAATTTGATCTCTTCATGGTATGTAGTGACAGATGTGCCAGCATTAAATTTTCTACTTAAACCGTATTGCAACATTGTTTTTCCCTGATTTCTTTCTACTCTCCTCTTCTGAAGACCCTGCCTCCTGCTGGTGCACTGTTTCCATGGGCCTTTAAGCCCCCTGGGTACCTTGTCCAGATTGACTTGCTTCTGGCATGAGCCTAGAGACTGTCAGCCGCATATTCAACTTTGAAATATATCACAGCTGGCTTGATATTTCCTTGCCCAGTGTCCACGGATTTCTGAGTAATGATATATAAGGAACCCTATCTCGATTTGTTCCCCCACTAAATCCAGGGTACTGAGGCCAATTGTGGCAGCCCTACTCTACCATGGCCTAGCTGAAACCAGTGACTCTGTATAGGTGGAGAATCGAAGCTGAGACCTTCGGATCCACTCCTGCAGCAGTTTCTGTCTTTAGCTGCTGGGGCACCGGGAAGTGTAAGCCATGGCTCAGTGGGTAGCATTTTCCTCTCTGAATCAAACACTCATAAATTCAAATCCCACTCCATTTTCTTGAGCACAAAAATCTAGGCTAACACTCCCGTGCAGTACTGAAGGAGTGCTGCACTGTTGGAGGTACCATTTTTCAGATGAGACATTAAACCAATGTTCTCTCCAATGTTCTCTTAGGTGGACACTAAAAACCCCAAGGCATATTTAAAGAAAAGGAGGACAGTCCATTCCAGTGTACTGGGCCAATGCTAAGCTCTCAACCAGCATCACTAACATAGTCATTATCACAATGCTGTTTGTGGTAGCTTGCTGTGTGTAACTTGTCTGTTAAGTTTCCTAAACTCCATGTTATGACACTTCAAAAGTAGTTACTTGGCTGTAAAGAGCTTTGACTTCTCGGGGTTGTGAAAGGCACTCTAAAAATATAAGTTCTTTCCATCTTTTGCTGGGAATGGTGTGAGTTTTTCCTTCAATATGGGAGTCCCTCGCTCTGCACCACAGTCTGAACAGGCATTTCACAATAGTAAGGGAAATCCCACAGGGAGAGGGTCAGTTGACTGGCCTTGGTGGTCTTGCTGAGGCGGCAGGCAGACAGGGAGAAGGTGGGAGAATGGGGTTGAGAAACTTATCAGCCATGATTGAATGGCAGATTAGACTGGATGGGCCGAATGGCCTAATTTCTGCTCCTATGTCTTATGGTCTTACCTACGTGTGATTGAGCAAATACAGGAGGTCCCACTCTGTTGTAGACTCCAAAAAGAAAGAGGATGTGAGTGATGAAGACCCAATCAATTGTCCCTCTCTCTTGCTCGGTTTAGCGGATGGATTTGGACCGTCGTCGCGAGGAGGCCAGGAACCCAAAGCGGAAACCGCGGCTGATGGAGGAAGATGAGCTTCCAAACTGGATCCTGAAAGATGATGCTGAGGTGGAGAGGCTGACGTGCGAGGAGGAGGAGGAGAAGATGTTTGGCCGAGGCTCACGGCAGCGGAAGGAAGTGGACTACAGCGACTCCTTAACCGAGAAACAGTGGCTCAAGGTAGGAGTGTGAGTGCGTGGGAATGCAGCTCAGTCATTGGGTGTTTTTATACATAAGCAACACAGGCCAAACACAGCACCATCACCCAAGGGGATAAAGCCTTTCAGTGGCAGTCTACATCCAAATGGTCACAGCAGAAGTTGATGGATATGGTCAATGAATCCAGGTGAAGGAGCGATTAACAACTGTACCTGTTGGCTGAACTCAGTGATAATACAAACATCTGAATTGTAAGTCCCTCTGGTCTATCCCATCACATTAGGATTGCACACACACCTACACCCCACAGGTCCGCTGGCTGAGTGAGGTACCAAAAAGGATGGGTTTCATTGTGATCTCTTTCTCTCCCAACAGGCCATAGAAGAGGGCAACCTCGAGGAGATTGAAGAAGAGGTTCGTCAGAAAAAGGCCCGCAAGCGAAAGAGAGATGTCGACCCGCCCTTGGTCATGGCAACCACCAGCACACGCAGCAGCCGAGACAAGGACGATGACGAGAAGAAGAAGAAGAAACGCGGGCGGCCGCCAGCAGAGAAACTATCGCCAAACCCACCAAACCTCACCAAAAAAATGAAGAAAACTGTGGAGGCAGTGATCAAATACAAGGACAGGTTAGTGAGACGGTCACAGGGGGGTTAGTGAGAGGGTCACGGAGGGCTATGAGAGAGTTATTGGGGGTGCGGGGGACATTTAGGAGGGCTTAGATAGCGTTCAAAAGTAGAACAGAGAGACTTGATACCTTTTCTGCCTCCTTAACCAAGGTGGCACAGAGGTAAATAGTACAGGCATTATATATCCTCCATCGTGTTGTGTGGCACTACCACCGTGCTAAATGGGATAGATTTGGAACAGCTCTTGCAACCCAAGGCTGGGCAACCACGAGGCACTGTGGGCCACCAGCAGCAGCAGAATTGTACTCAACTACAACCTCTAACCTAATGGCCTGGCATATCCCCCACTCCACCATTACCACCAAGCCATGGGATCAGCCCTGGCTCAATGAAGAGTGCAAGAGGGCATGCCAAAGCAGCACCAGACATACCTAAAAATGAGGCATAAATCTGATGAGGCTATAACACAGGACTACTTGCATGCCAAACAGCATAAGCAGCAAGCACTAGACAGAATGCATAACCAAAAGATCAGATCTAAGCTCTGCAGTCCTGCCGTATCCAGTTGTGAATGGTGGTGGACAATTAACCAACTCACCAGAGGAGGAGGCTCCACAAATATCCATCAGTGCAAAAGATAGGGCTGAAGCATTTACAACAATTTTCAGCTAGAAGTGCTGAGTGGATGATCCATCTTGGCCTCCTCCAGAGGTCCCCAGCACCACAGATGCCAGTCTTCAGCCAATTCGATTCACTCCACATGATATCAAGAAACAGCTGAAGGCACTGGATACTGCAAAGGCTGTCTGCCCTGCTATTATTCCATACTGAAGTTCTGTGCTCCAGATTGTACTGTGCCTCTAGCCAAGCTGTTCCAGTACAGCTAAACACTGGCATCCACCCAGCAATATGGAAAATTGCCCAGGTATGGCCTATGCACAAAAAGCAGGACAAATCCAACCCAGCCATGCTAGTTGGAGTCATACCCAGCACAAAGGAGGATGGTTGTTGTTGTTGGAGGTCAATCATCTCAGTTCCAGGACATCACTGCAGGAGTTCCTCAAAGTAGTGTCCTAGGCCCAAGCGTCTTCAGCTGCTTCATCAATGACCTTCCTTCCATCATAAGGTCAGAAGTAGGGATGTTCGCTGATGACTGCAGTCATTCGCGGCTCCTCCAATACTCAAGCAGTCCATTTCCAGATGCAGTGAGACCTGGATAATATCCAGGTTTGGGCTGAAAAGTGGCAAGCAACATTAGCACCACACAAGTGCCAAGCAATGACCAAGCAATCTCCAACAAGAGAGAATTGCCTCTTGCCATTCAATGGCATTATCATCGCTGAATCCCCCACTATCAACATCCTGGGTGTTACCATTGACCAGAAACTGAACTGGACTAACCATGTAAATACTGTGGCTACAAGAGCAGGTCAGAGGCTAGGAATCCTGCGGCAAGTAACTCACCTCCTGACTCCCCCCAGAGCTTCTCCACCATCTACAAGGCACAGGTCAGGAGTGTGATGGAATACTCCCCATTTGCCTGGATGAGTGCAGTTCCAAAAACACTCAAGAAGCTTGACACCGTCCAGAACAAAGCAGCCCGCTTGATTGGTACCCTAGCCTTAAACATTCACTCCTTCCACCACCAATGCACAGTGTCAGTAATGTGTACCATCTACAAGATGCACTGCAGGAACTCACTAAGGCTCCTTAGACAGCACCTTCCAAACCCATGACCACTACCATCTAGAAGGACAAGGGCTGAAGACACATGGGAACACCACCTCCTGGATGTTCCCCTCCAAGGCACTCATCATCCTGACTAGGAAATATATCCCCGTTCCTTCATTGTCGCTAGGTCAAAATCCTGGAACTCCCTCCCTAACATGGACTGCAGCAGTTCAAAAATGCAGCTTACCACAGCCCTCTCAAGAGCAATTAGGGATCAGAAATAAATGTTGACCTAGCCAGCGATATCCAAATCTCATGAATGAATTAAAAAAATTTATCTCAACTGTTGCCCTGAGTAAGCTACATGGGATACATAAACCAGTAATGGAGCCTGGGATCTGCTGGTCTGTATTGCTGAGTACCACACCATTTTTCCATTCTAAAGGACACAGGTTCAAGATAATTGACCAAAGAATCAGAGGTGAGCTGAGCAGAATTTCTTTTTTTTACACAGCAGGTTATTATGATCTAGAATGCACTCCCTGAAAGGGTAACGAAAGCAAATTCAGTAACATTTTCAAAAAAGAATTGAATAAATACTTCAATGGAGAAAATTTTAGGGTTATGCAGAAAGTCCCAATCCCCTGCTCTAACTGGATAGCGCTTTCAAAGTGCTGGCACTGACACAATGGGCTGTGCTGCTATATTCTATACTACACTGTATCTTCTCAAAGCCGAAGCCAAAGATTCTGAAGTCTGTAATCAGCATAAAAACTAAAACAAGAGTCAGCATGTTACTGCTAAAGGCTGGTTAGTGTATGTTGTATTGAGGGTGAGATGGCAGTGTTATGCCACTAAGATTATGCAGTGCCAGCAGACACCAGCACTTTATATTTCACACGATACTCCTTCTGTGCCGTGAACGGCTGATAATTGACATTTTTTTTTCTGTTTTAAAGCAGTACTGGCCGACAGCTCAGTGAAGTCTTCATTCAACTTCCATCTCGCAAGGAGCTTCCAGAGTACTATGAACTCATCCGCAAACCTGTCGACTTCCGGAAGATCAAGGTATGCCCACTCCCATGCAACCACTTGCATGACAGGACTGTGTTTTAATAATGTGCTGAATGCTGGGTTTTATGCAGCAAGCTCCGGCAGTGTCACTGTAACTTCCAAATATGCTACATGGACCATTCCAGGGTTTCAAAAAATGTCTTTCTATCCATCATCCATCCTTTCATAGCTGGTGGTGAGGTCTATAGCATTGCTGCATATGAAACAGCCAGGCTCTGCCAGGTTGAAGAATATTAGGTGAGAATTTGTACCCCAGACTTAGTCCCCCAGTCTGATGGTATATGGCACAACCTAATAGTACATGTCCCAGCCTGTTAGTATTTGAACAGTTTAATAGCCCATGACCCACTCAGATCGTATGTCCCTCCTCTGGATCCCATATTACTTTCTTTCATTATCAGGGCTTTTGCCTTCAACCGCCATAGCCTGAGCTGAAGTCTCCTCTCCTGTTGCTTTGAGAGTCACTCTGCACTTGGTTGATGGGAAGTGCTCTTTAGAGAAACACTGACCCTGTCGGCTCTTCCTTCCTTTGAGTGCAGTTGGAGCACTTTGTTTCTGTAAACTCACCCAGAAGAGACTCAGTGAACCCCAGCCAGTTTATGAGTGAGCTATGACCCATTCTGAGTAACAGCAGGCACTAATCAGGGTCACTGCACATTCCTGGAAGGAAGGTTTATTTTTGTGGAACCTCTGCTAGTGAATGAAATGACTGCCTCTCTTCTCTCGATAGGAGCGGATCCGTAATCACAAGTACCGCAGTCTCAATGACCTGGAAAGAGATGTGATGTTGCTGTGTCAGAACGCACAGACCTACAACCTGGAGGGATCACTGGTGGGTAACAGAAAAAGTTTGGAATCATAGAATTGTACAACACAAAAGGAGGCCATTTATCCCATCATGCCTGTGCCAGGTTTTTGTAAGAGTCAATTAGTCTTACACCCCCTCCTGTTTCCACTACACGTTAAACCAGTGCATTCCAGATCATAACACCTCACTGCGTAACAAAGCTTGGGTCTGATCCACCCACCCCACCCTGCCCAGCTTTTTTGCCAATTGTCTTAAATATGTTTCTGCTGATTACTGACCCGCCTGCCATTGGAAATAGTTTCTCTTTATCTACTCTATCAAAACCCCTCATAATTTTTGAACAGCTCTATTGCATCTTCCCTTAATCTTCTCAGTTCTAAGGAGAGCAATCCCAATTTCTCTAATCTCTCCATGTAACTGAAGTACCTCATCCCTGGTACCATTCTGGTAAATTTCCTCCGCACTGAATCTAAGGCTTTGACATGTGTGGTGCCCAGAATTGGACACAATAATCCAGTGCAGGCCAAACCAGTGACTTATAAAGATTTAGCATAACTTCCTTGCTTTTGTACTCTGTGCCTCTGTTTATAAAGGGTCATTGTGCAATCTTTGTTTGTAATCAAATACCTCAGTTGATCCATTTATTAGCCTTTTCAATAATCAGCATTCCTGCACCCCTAGAGAAATATTAATGAAGATTATCCATATGAGCCATGCAAAAAGCACAGAATGATCATAACCTCTTCAGCCATAAGATGCTAGTCGCACAAATTATCCTGCCACCATCTCTTGGCTAAACCTTGTTGAAAATACATCCTCTCACCCAGAAGAGAAAATCAGCAAAAGTATAGAACCTCTGTTTGACCTTACATCCTATGCTGTACATCCCTGACTGGTTGACTTTGTTGCCATTGTATCTGCAGCTGATCAAACCCTCTTTCTGGCACTCTTAGATCTACGAGGATTCGATTGTGCTTCAGTCTGTTTTCACCAGCGTACGTCAGAAAATTGAGAAGGAAGAAGACAGCGAAGATGATAGTGAGGAAGGAGAGGAGGAGGAGGAGGAAGGATCAGAATCAGAATGTAAGACTTGTGGGGAGTTCAGTTTCCATTTTGCCACGGGAGTTTTTAGTTTTGACTTTCTATCCCCAGAAGTTCATCTTGGATTGCTCCACCTCCACACAAAACCCTCCAGGAGAGTTGCTGAGAAATTATTTCTGGGTAAAAACAGAAAATGTGCTGGAAAAACTCAGCAGGTCTGGTAGCATCTGTGGAGAGAGAAACAGAGTTAGCATTTCAAGTCCAATATGACTCTTCTTCAGAGCTGGAGAGAGGTAGAAATATGATGGGCTTTATGGTATTGAAAAAGGTTGGGGAGGGACAGGTGAAGCACAATAGAAGGTCAGGGATAGGTTAGAGGGCAGGAGGGATTAAATGACAAAGATGTCATGGAACACAAGACAAAAGGAGTGGTAATGATAGTATAAAGACAAATGCTTTGGTCAGAGTAGGTGCTAATAGGTCAGCACTGTCTGTAAGCAAAATAGCAGAATGTATTAATAGCAGAGAAAGAGGACAGTGCTGCCTGGAAGCAAAAACATGAGAACTAGAAACACACTAGCACTTGGTGTTAAACGGGTGGGGATAGGGTAATTCAAAATGGGGGACAGAGTTCATGATCTGAAGTTGTTGAACTCGAGTCCACAAGGCTGTAAAGTGCCTAATTGGAAGATGAGGTGCTGTTCCTCCAGCTTGCATGGGGCTGGACTGGAACATTGCAGCAGGCTGAAGACAGAAATGTGAGGACAAGAGCAAGATGGTGAATTGAAATGACAAGCAACAGGAAGGTTGGGGTCATGCTTATGGACTGAGCGAAGGTGTTCTGCAAAGCAGTCACCCAGTCTGCATTTAGTCTCCCCAGTGTAGAGAAAACTGCATTGTGAGAAGCAAATACAGTCAACTAAATTGAAAACAGTGCAAGTAAATTGCTGCTCCTCCTGGAAGGAGTGTTTGAGGCCTTGGACATCGAGGAGGGAGGAGGTAAAGGGGCAGGTGTTACACCTTCTGCGATTGCATGGGGGGATGACTGGGGCAAGATGGAGGGGCAGTAAATGGCTTGGTTTAGATGGTGGAATTCTATAACTGCCAACATTGTCATGTTGGTTAGGGATCTGCAGTGTTCACTGTTTACTATTCATCCACTTTAGGGGAGATATACCAGCATTTTACTTACCCTTTGTCAGTCTATCCAGTTCCTTCTGTTAGTCAGCTGTGACCACCCTGCCATTGTGGGGAAAGTGGCCTAGCTGTTCACTCCACCAGAGTAGGTTCCGCCGGGGAAGAAAGAAACCCTGATAATAGTCTGTCTAAAGAGGATATTCATATGAGGCATACACTCAAGAGCTGCCACCTTACAGAGCAATTAGGGAACGAACATATCCAGGGTCAAGGGAACATTCTATGATCGAGGGAACACACTTGGGTCAAGGGAATATGTTCTGATTCTGATTACTGAACTAGGGAATGAGGCTAGCCAGGGTTGTGGGAACATTCTCTGACTCCAATTATTGCATTGTTACAGGTTGTGATGAGAGTGAAGGTACTTGGATTAAGTACAGCCTTTGTGATTCCATCTCTTTCTCTCTCTCTCTCAGCTCGCTCAGTGAAAGTAAAGATTAAGCTAGGCCGGAAGGAGAAGAGCCAGGATCGAGTGAAAGGGCGCAAACGCTCCAGCCGTGCCTCCAAGTCCAAACCTGTTGTAAGCGATGATGACACGGAGGAGGAAGTGGATGAGGTGGGACCCAGTACCTGAGCCCATTATTGCAGTATTTACATTGTACAAAGTTGAGTTTATGCCAGTGACATGGGATCTCCAGTATTGGGTGGCCCGTAGCCTCCTCCATGTTGACCTCATGTGTTCAAAGTTGTAGCTTTTGAGACCTGCAGCTGCCTGCCATTTAATTCACCAACGACGGTTAACAAGTTTCTTGTGCTTTTTATACAAACTGCACTGCACCACGCAATACTAGAAGGATAAAAACTGCCTGTGTGTTCCACCCTTCTCTCCTCCTCCCCCCACCACCCCCCCCCCCCCCACCCCGCCCCAAACCCACCTCTGCCCCCGCAGTTACCAGCCTGAGATCAGGAACTCACAGCCTACCTCTGCAAGATGAATCTACTGCACCTCCCTTAACTACAAGTCTATTTTTATCAATTTACTCTGGCCTGATCTTGGTCAGTGTGAATTTATGGGTGCGACAACTGATCTTTCTGTTCCCAGGACCAGGGAAGGGAGATATCAACCAGGTTTCGCACTTCCGATCGCTATCCAGCAACGCCTGCTAGAAACTGCACGTATGTGAATGTTAGGTGAGAATAGGACTGGGCTAAGCTCTGGCAACCACCCCTGTGGTTGAATAGCCTCTCCTGATACTCAATGAGGATCACATCTGATGAATGGACAATTGGATAAAGTACCAGATGGTAGCCAGTGCCAACAGGAGTAGGTTTGGGAAGTTGGGGGGAGGGTGGAGAAGAGGAATATCAGGAATATCAAAGCTGTACAATTGGAATTATATCAGTGATCACAATTGTTTGTCTGTATATTGTCACTAGATTTACCAAGGGAATTTAAAATGTGGCAAGGTTTCAGCTGGATAGCTGCACCGGAAAGGAGAGAACTGAAGGAACGGGGGTGGGATGAAGGCGGAACAATAAGTTCTTAGACCATGAGAAATTGAGTAGCCTAGGCCTATATTCCCTAGATTTAGAAGAATGAGAGGTGATCTCATTGAAATATATAAAATTCTTAAGGGGCTTAATAGGGTAGATTTGGAGGATGTTTCTTCTTGCTGGGGAGTTCAGAACTAGAGGTCATAGTCTCAAGATAAGGGGTTGCTATTTAGGACTGAGATGAAGAGAAATTTATTCATTTAAAGAGTTGTCAATCTTTGGAATTCTCTTCCCCAGAAAGTTGAGAATGCTTAGTTGCTGAGTACATTCAAGACAGAGATAGATTATTAGGTACTAAGGGAATTAGGGAATATGGGGATAGAATGAGAAGGTGGAGTTGAGATAGAAGATCAGCCATGATCTTATTGAATGGTGGAGCAGGTTAGAGGGGCCGAATGGCCTACTCCTGCTCCTACTTCTTATGTTCTTATGATTTTTGTGTGTTTTTGTGCCTTTTCAGGAACGGTCAGGAACTGGTAGCGAAGAAGATTAATCTCAGGATAACATTCTGTGTCGGAATCTACACTGGGGCTTTGTCCATCCTTCAGAGAGTGACTGTGCGATGTTCTCGTCCCTGTGTCCGGCTAGCAGTGTAGTTTACGTTTTTAGTATATGATGTAAACTTGCATATTTACAGCAGGAGAGAGAAGGCATGTAGGATTATCAACTTAGTGTCTTGCCATGTTGAAGCCGGCCGTGTTCACAGTGGTATTATTGGTATGGGGCTTTTCCAAGCTGGCATTATTTTTGTGCAAAAAACGTTAATTCTGACAAGAACATAGCTGCTAACTGCAGGCATCCCACAATCTAACTCCTACCCACCCCACCCCTACTTTTCATTTCCTGCTGAGTTTCCTCACATCGTGTAATATATAATCCGTCTGGTTAATCGTTACATTAATTAAATTAACCAAATGGAGTTGAATCGTGGACTGTGACACTAACCCGTGAGTTAACTCGTTGCTGGATGGTGCACTGCATTCTGCACAACAAATGACAACTTGAAAAAGTCTGACCAGAACAGAAGAACAAAAACTCATGATTTTTGGAAATACTTGATTTTTCTAGGCATTTATTTTGTTTCCTTTCTCCGTGCGAGCGCAGTTGGTCACATGCAGTCCTTGCCTCATTGTATTGTGACTTGTGTAAGCATGTGTGTAGGAATTCACTCCCATTACTATACTGTATTTTAAACAGGTCAAATCCTCCCTCTTTACAGACCGCAAGGGAAATCTGTACTGTCATTATCACTGGACTACAATAAAATAATTACTTGACTGTGTCTGATGTGTGTATTTGTGTACATGTTTGCTTTTTAATTCAGCAACAACTTGCATTTATATAGCATCTTTAAAGTACCAAAATTTCCCAAGGCAGGAGCCATTGTCAAACAAAATTTGGCACAGCTCCCTATAAGGAGACATTAAGAGGGGTGACCAAACGTTTAATCAAAGAGCTAGGTTTTAAGGATCCTCTTAAAGATGGAGCGAGAGGTGGAGTGGTTTAGGGAGGGAATTCCAAAATCAGTGCTGTGCAAGAGGCCTGAATTAGTGGAGCACTGTGATATCAAAGGGTGGAAGGGAGTTGAAACAAGGGTGAGAATTTCAAAATTAAACATTGCTGGACCAGGACCCAATGTAGGTCAGCAAGAAGAAGGATGATGAGTGAATGAGCCTGAAAGTTAGGATATGGGCAGCAGAGTCTTGAATGAGCTCAAGTTTACAGAGGTTGGAAAGTGGGATGCCAATAATAAGCACGTTGGAATAATTGAGTCACGAAGTAACTAACACCTCTGAAAAGATGTACAGTTTGTTCTCTTCATGTCTCTGAAGAATGGTCTCAGCACCCCGCACTCTCCCATTTTTTATCTTGACAGTCTCCTTTGGACAGGGCTCTGATGTGATAGAGGGAGAGAGACAGAGCCCTCTCGACAAAAGCTAATTCACTGCGGAGGCTGGAAACCTGAATTGAAAACAGAAAATGCTGGAAAACACTCAGCAGGTTCAGGGAGCATCTGTGGAGAATTTAGATTTAACATTTCAGGTCAATGGCCTTTCATTGGAACTGGATAATGTTCAGAGATGAGCAACATTTAAACAACTACAGAGCCAGGGGAAAAGAAGACAAGGAAGAGAATCATGAAGAGTAGAAACAAAAGATGGATCCAGTAGAACACATGGAAGAGCGGGAAGAGAAGGAAGCTTCTGTAAAATTGGAATGTGATAGAAGAAAGACAGGTTGACTCAGAAGCTAGTTAATGAATGAGTAAATCTGAATGTTTGGAGCTAATTTCCTGACTGCCAGTTCATATTCAAAGGGACAGAACTTCTAATGAAACTCCAAGGAATAAAATCTAAGTGGCACCATCAATCATTTGTGGTGTGTTAGCAGATTCAAACAGTGCCAATGTGCAGAGCCGAACTTGCAGTTACTAACTGAAATGTTCTTCCAGATTCTGCAAGCCCCAGAGAACTCTTCAGTGTCCTGAGGTAATTGCCAGACTGTTTTTCCCTCTGTCTTTCTTTTCCCCATCTGTCCCATCACTAAAACAGACTATCTGTGCATTTCCTACATTACGACAGAGACTACACGTCAAAGGTCTTTTGTAATGTTTAGATGATATGTGCACATGATGTCCTACATTACGACAGAGACTACACGTCAAAGGTCTTTTGTAATGTTTAGATGATATGTGCACATGATGTGTGCTTGTCCTGGGACTGACTTTCAGCATCAGAATGTGGAGGTGATGTGACTTTAGGCAAGTTCATTTGCTGACACTACTGGCCATGTGTTCACACTTGGAATACTGTGCATGGTTCTCTCAATATTATAAAAAGAATATAGAGGTCCTGCAAAAGGTGTAATAAAAGGACTACCTTAACTAGGAGGTTATAAATATCAAGAAAGACTGAACAGGCTGAGAGATTACCTGATAGAGCTCTTTAATACCATGAAAGATTTTGACGGGTAGATGTAGAGGAGATCCTTCCACTTGGGTGGCGGAGTCCAAAAATAGTTTTTTAATAAATCCAATAAAAAATTCAGGGAGAAACTTGCTACCACATAGAGTAGTTGAGGCAAATTGATGCATTTATGGTGAAGCTAGATAGGTATATGAGGGAAAAAGGAATAAAAGGATATTCTGATAGGGTTAGATAAGTAAAATGGAAGAAGGCTGGGGTGGAGCATAGATCAGGTGGGTCAAATGGTCTATTTCTGCATGGTAAATTCAAAGTAAAATTTCTCAAAGAGATTAACCAGTCATTACTGAATGGGCCAGAATTCAAAATGTATTTGTGCCCTGGATTTTAGCCTAATTTCAAAGTTTTCATTTGATTCTCATTTCTGAATATCGCAACCATTTCCCAGCTTCAGGTGTGTCAACTGATTTCTGATGTGGGTCTATCAGTTGTGTGTGAGCAGCAGAGAGGACTAAGCTACCTAGGGTATAGTTTATCCTAACAATGAAATCAGTTCCTAATAAAAGATACATGTATATTTGCAGAAAGCCAACATGGAAAAGATGGACGAAATGGCCTTCCATGCTGTTGTGTGCCTGGATCTTACTAAAGATCCAGATTCCACATTTTTTCAAATGCATTTGGCCATCCATATCAAATGAACCAAGGACTACAAATCTATTTCATTACTTGTTTCATTATAGTTCCAATAGCATAGATTCTTGGAGACTAGAGGCCTAAATAACTCGGCTTGAGGTTGGAGCCATGTGGGGGTGGAATTAGAAGAATGATTTCATTTCACAGCAGACCTATAAACTTTTAAACAATCTTAAAGTAAAGATCTGTACAGGCTATTATCCTTTGTGGGTCAGTACATCTCCTTTCTAATACTTCCTAAAATTTGCTTCTTTGATCAAGCTATTAGTCATCACACCTTACGTTTTGTTTAACTGTTCAAATTTTGTTTGTTAACACTTCTGTGACATTTTTCTATGATACAGTAAATAAACAGAAAGTTTCCAGTGGCAGGAGGGTCCATGACCAGATGACATAGATATATGATGACTGGCAAAAAATCCAGCAAAGATATGACAAAACATTTTGTGTGCAGAAAGTTGTTGTGATCTGGAATGCACTGCTTGAAAGAGCAGTGAAAGCAGATTCAATAATAACTTTCAATTGGGAACTGGGTAAATACTTGAAGGGACAAAAATTACAAGGCTATGGGGAAAGAGCAGGGTAGTGGGGTTAATTGAATAGATCTATCATTGAGCAGCACGTATATGATGGGTTGTGTTATTTTATGATTTTAAAGGTGTGATACAAATGCAGGTTGTTGTGGTGATGGTGCTACCACAATGCTGTTAGGTCAAGGGTTCCATATCGATCTAGTGATGTTAAAGCATCTTGACATATGTCCAAGTTGGGAGGGTGTGTGACTGAGGGGAATTTGGAGTTGACAGTGAGAACCATTGTCCTTCTTGGTAGAGTTTGTGGGGGAGGGAGAAGAGGATACAGTTGAAATAACCTTGATGAGTGCAACCTGTAGATTGCAGCCACAGTGTGCCGATGGTAGAGGTGGGTGGATATTAAGTTCAAAGCAAAAAACTGCGGATGCTGGAAATCCAAAACAAAAATAAAAATACCTGGAAAAAAGGGTGTTTCCAGGTATTTTTATGGATATTAAGTTCAGTGGGAGACACTCATCAAGCAATCTGTTCTGTCTTGGATGATGGCGAGTTTCAAGTCTTGTCATGGTGCACCAATTCCTATGTATTCCATCATACGGCTAATTCGAGCCTTTTAGGTGGTTGTGAGGCTTTGAGGGGTTTGGAAGTGAGACACTCATTACCGAGTACCCAACTGTTGTCTTGCTCATGTACGGTTGGTTCAGTTAAGCCTTGTTCAGACTGAACAGACTTCTACGCCATGCAATTACTCCTGCACTGCTTCAGTATTATACAGGAGATAAAAATCCGAATGTAGTTTGAAATGGGGACAGCGTATTTACCGGAAGAAGGATTGTGGTTCTCAGTTGAGTGCTGCCATTATGCAATCAATAGTTGCAAATACTTACAGTAACTGCTTTTCTAAGTAAGGAGGGAGGAACATGACCTCACCCGATTTTACCTGCCTGACTTAGTGAGGCTGGGGAGTGGGGGCTGTGGGGGTTCGGGGAGTGGGTGGTGCAGGGGAGAAACGGGTTGTTCTCTCTCAGGTCGGTCAAGAAATAACAGCGGTTGTCTTGTCTCAAAGGCCAACTTATATTGCTCAACTTCTTTCCACTTAAGTCGTAACTCATATTAGCCAACTAGCAGAGTATTTATGCAAACTTCAAGAAGTACAATTTCTTGCTACAACAACAAACAAAAGGGAAGAAAGAGAAATGTCATTATTTTCCCTCTTCCCTTGGGGAGGGGGCCGGGGGGGGGTGGGGTGGTGGGGGGTGTTATGATCCACGTTTTTACGGAATTTAAGAGCAATGAATAGAGAAGGAACTAGAATTGCATAGCAGACATCAAGTTCCCACCTGTCTCCATCAGCAAATACAGAGTACATTACTGTCCCCGGGTGTCTATCACACCTGAAAAAAATACAACGAAGATCCCTGGTGCTGCTTGGGACTTGACAACTTGATAATTAAGTCACGCATCCTGCCTCTGACAAAGATCTATTTATGTGAACGTTTTGAGAGCTCCAGACGTCACAGTTTAAAGAAACGACAAATCATACCTGAATCATCTTTTTATCACAAAAGGAGCAACAAACCAGCCATTTCCTGTTTTCCCTATTCCTTTTGCAACAATAAAAAGACACTCGGTCGCCCCAGTAAACACCCAAATCATAAAAGAAACTTTTGCCCTTTTCTGGCTTTGAATCAAACTGGTGAAGCTGTTGATCTAACAAGGAGGCACCGCCAATCCAGAAAAATTTCCAACAGCAGCAATAATTAGTTTCTAACTGACCTCATTGCCACTTTAGACCTTGGTCTGAGCTGACAGTCAGAGCTCTGACTACTGTGAACAACTGGAAATCTGCCAATGTTAAAATAATTAGGATCCCAGTCCTTTTTAAAAATCAACCAGTAATGTATTTTCATAGTTAAAATTAATAGTTGCTTTATATACTGCTGTTGATTGTTTTTTCAAAGAGATCTTATGAAGGGATTATTCATTGTTTTTACAAGATTTTTAAATATAATTATATACTCTTCTGAAAAGATTCTTTCATATGAAATTCATCATCCACCCTCCATAATCTTTAGCTTATTCAAAACTCTGTCGCTGGTTTCTTAAATTGCACAAAGTCCAATTCACCCATCATCCCTTTGTTCGCTCCTGTGAAGCAACACCTCAATTTTAAAATTCTCATCTCTGTTTTCAAATCCCTCAACCCCCCCCCCCCCATATAAATTCCTCGATATCTCTGCCCTCCTCCTCCAATTCTGGTCTCTTGCACATCCCTGATTTTAATTTCTCTACCGTTGACACCTTTGGCTGTCAAGGACTTAAGCTCTGAAATTCCTTCCCTAAATCTCTCTGTCCACCTTTTTCCTCCTTTAAGCCACACCTTGAAACCTATCCCTTTGATCAAGCTTTTTCTTATCTGTTCTATTATCTCCTTATGGGGCTTGATGCCAAATTTTGTTGCTAGTGCTCCTGTGATGCACCTTGGGATGTTTTACTACTTTAAAAATGAGATAAATACAAGTTGTTGCTGCTTTTGAAATTTGATAAGTACTCGGCAGAGCCTTGAGATTCCCGATAACCTAAACATTTCTATTGATAAAGCTTGGGTAATGGTGTAGGACAAAGCTACTCCCTCCTGTATCAGATAAAGCATCCTGTGGATGCTGGAAATCTGAAACAAAAAACAAAAAATGCTGGAAAAACTCAACAGGACTGATAGCATCTGTGGAGAGAGAGAGAGACAGAGATAACATTTCAAGTCTATAAGATCCTTCAGATCTAAAGGGAGGTAGAGATTTGGTGAAATATATACTGATTAAGGGGAGAGGAACCGGTGAAGCTGGATAAAAGGCCAGAGATAGGTGGAGGCAAAGGAGAGATGGCAAAAGATGTCATAAACAAAAGGTCAAAGAGTTATTAATGGTGTTTGTACTGCCTAAATGAGGTGCTAATGGTGACACTAAGAAAGAAAATGTGATAATGGCCAGAATCAGGATAAGCACTCTGGAAAGTGCCAGATGGTACTAGTGGGGGTGGGGTGGGGGGAGGGGACGGTGGTGGGAAGAAAGATCAAAAATAGCCTAAAAGCTGGGGATAAAACAATGAATGAAAATGGAAATAAATTTTAAAAATAATAATAATGAAAATAAGTGGGGGGGGGAATTAATAAAAATTTTAAAAATAAAAACGAATATGGAAAAAAGGGGGTTGAAAATGGGGGGTGGGGACAGAGGAGAGAGTCCATACTCTGAAGCTGTTGAACTCAATATTCAGTCCGGAAGACGGGTAAAGTGCCTAATGGGAAGATGAGGTACTGTTCCTCCAGTTTATGTTGAGCTTCACTGCAACATTGTAGCAGGCCAAGGAGACATGTGAGCATGAGAGCAGGATGGGGTGTTGAAATGGCAAGTGACAGGGAGGTCTGGGTCATGCTTGTGGACAGACCGAAGGTGTTCCGCAAAGCGGTCACCCAGTCTGCGTTAGGTCTCTCCAATGCAGAGGAAACCGCATTGGGAGCAGCGAATGCAGTAGACTAAATTCAGGGAAGTGCAAGTGAAGTGCTGCTTCACTTGAAAGGAGTGTTTGGGCCCTTGGACGTTGAGGAGGGGGGAAATAAGGAGGCAGGTGTTGCACCTTCTGCGATTGCATGGGAAGGTGCTGTGGGATGGGGTTGAGGTGTTGGGGGTGATGGAGGAGTTGACCAGGATTTCCTGGACGGAACGGACCCTACAGAATGCCAACAGAGGAGGTGAAGTGAAGATCTATTTTGTGGTGGCATCATGCTGGAGTTGGCGGAAATGGCGGAGGATGATCCTTTGAATGCGGAGGCTGGTGGAGTGAAAACTGAGGACAAGGGGGACCCTATCTTGGTTCTGGGAGGGAGAGGAAGGTGTGAGGGCAGAGGTGAGGGAGATGGGCCGGACACGGTTGAGAGCCCTGTCAAGCACCGTGGATGGAAAACCTTGGTTAAGGAAGAAAGAAGACATGTCAGGGGAGCTGTTTTGGAAAGATGCGAACAGATGCGACGGAGGCAAAGGAACCGAGAGAATGGGATGGAGTCCTTACAGGAGTCAGTGTGTGAGGAGCTGTAGTCAAGGTAGCTGTGGGAGTCGGTGGGCTTGTAATGAATATTGGTGGACAGTCTATCATCAGAAATTGAGACAGAGAGGTCAAGGAAGGGAAGGGAAGTGTTGGAGATGGACCATGTGAAAATGATGGAGGGGTGGAGATTGGAAGCAAAATTGATAAATTTTTCCAGGTCCAGGCGAGAGAATGAAGCGGCATCGAAGCAGTCATTGATGTACCGGAGAAAGAGTTGTGGGAGGGGGCCGGAGTAGGACTGGAACAAGGAATGTTCCACATACCCCATAAAGAGACAGGCATAGCTGGGGCCCATGCGGGTACCCATAGCCACACCTTTTATTTGGAGGAAGTGAGAGGAGTTAAAGGAGAAATTGTTCAGTGTGAGAACAAGTTTAGCCAGACGGAGGAGAGTAGTGGTGGAAGGGGATTGTTTGGGCCTCTGTTCAAGGAAGAAGCGGAGAGCCCTCAGACCATCCCGGTGGGGGATGGATGTATAGAGGGATTGGACGTCCATGGTGAAGAGGCAGTTGAGGCCAGGGAACTGGAAATTGTTGATGTGATGTAGGACATCAGAGGAATCATGGATGTAGGTGAGAAGAGACTGGACAAGGGGAGAGAGAACAGAGTCAAGATAGGAAGAAATAAGTTCCGTGGGGCAGGAACAGGCTGATGATAGGTCTATCGGGACAGTCCTGTTTATGGGTTTTGGGGAGGAGGTACAAGTGAGCTGTGTGAGGTTGGAAGTTGTGGAGGGAAGATCTCCAGAGGAGATGAGGTCAGTGACAGTCCTGGAAACAATGGCTTGATGTTCAGTGGTGGGGTCATGGTCCAGGGGGAGATAGGAGGAAGTGTCTGCAATTTGGTTCTCAGCCTCTGTGAGGTAGAGGTCAGTGCACCAGACAACAACAGCACCACCCTTGTCAGCTGGTTTGATAACAAAGTCAGGGTTGGATCTGAGAGAACGGAATGTGGCAAGTTCAGAAAGAGACAGGTTAGAGTGGGTGGGAGGAGCAGAGAAATTGAGATGGCTGATGTCACACCGACAGTTCTCAATGAAAAGATCAAGGGAAGGTAAGAATCCAGAGGGAGGGGTCCAGGTGGAGGGAGATTATTGGAGGCGGGTAAAAGGATCCGTTGAAGGGGGACAGGACTCCTGCCCAAAGAAGTGAGCACGGAGATGAAGGTGGCAGAAGAAGAGTTCAGCATCAGGCCGAGCCCGAAATTCATTGAGATGAGGGCGTAAGGGTATGAAACTGAGTCCTTTGCTGAGCACTGAATGTTCAGCATCGGAGAGGGGAAGGACAGGGGGTATGGTGAATACATGGCCAGGGCTGGGATTAGAAGACTGGATGGGGTCAGAGGAATGGGCAGGGGTAGAGGGTCCTGGATGGACGTTGGTATCAATGAGTTGTTGGAACTTGCGTTCCTTTGCACCTGAAAGAAAGAGACAAAGTTTCTTGCTGAGGCGTCAGATGAGACAAATAATAAAATGAAACTGGGGGCAAGGACAGCTTAGAGATAGGGTGAGTCGGTGCTGCTGGAGGGAGAGGTCGAGTGTGTTCATATGGCGGCACATGGCACAGAGTGTGGGTCTCAGAATGCGGCAAGAACGGCAATCCAAGGAGCATCTTATGTCCCGGAGATACCTGTAATCCTGGGTGGGTTTGAAACATAAGGGATGGAACTTCAGTTGGAATTCATGTAAGTTAAGTCGGAGACAGAGACAGTCACTGAGGAAGGATCTCCTGTATCAGTCTGTCAGACCTGGACAGTCACCGAGTAGCAATTCCTCCCTGCTCTTTAAATTCCATGCAAATCAAAGGCAAAAGATTGGGCTTAAAAAAAGTGGCCTGATGGAGTGAATCAAAATGGAACGCCCACGCCACAAACCCCACACTTGCCTCAAAGCATGAGACCTCGTGACACATAGGAATGCCAGGAATTTACACTATTTTTCATGGAATTCTGAACAGGGGAAGAGTTCAGTTCAGCTACTCAGCTAAGAACTTGAACAAATCTGCGAGCAAATCTGTGACCTGCGAGCAAAACAATGAAATAAATAAGGGGGCAAAATACTGTGGATGCTGGAAAGCTGAACTACGAACAGGAAATAAGGGAAATACTGAGCAGGTCAGGAATTATCTCTGTGGTGATAAATCATTACTAACAGCAGTCTATCCCACCCCTCCTTACAGCAGCTTACTTCACCCCACCTCCTTCAGTGTGCCTGCCTGCACACTGATAAAGCTTCAGGTGTTTACGCTGTGGATAAGCAACCAGCAGAGCCCCTAGGGTCTGTTGGATGCCTCTTGGGGTCCTGCATTTGTCTGTTTTCAAAGACAAGTCTGCAAGGTCGTGTGTGATGCTACTGATTAATAGTACGCCGAGTAAACTTCAGCCCCAGTTTCGCTGAATTTCACTTTCTCTGTCCTTGAGTTGTTCCGCGACTGCATGACGTTGAAAAACGATTTGCAATGTCCAAAGTCACCAACCAAATTGGTGAAACTTTAAACATACTGAGAACTGGCCCTCCCTAACCCTACTCTGCATTGGGGCACATTGCTTTTGTATCACCCCTTTGCACCAGCAATGGGAAGGTGAAGAGGACTTTGTAGTCCTTGATTCTAGAACAGCACCAGCTCCGACCGCTGCATCTCCAACTACCTCAGTATTGTAAAGTAAGTACTGCAAGAGCTAACAGACCCCACCTCCATGCACGGCCAATATTACAGGACTGCAACATTAAAGGACACATGCACCCGTACAACTGGATTCTTCCAGCTGCCCAGTACCGCGATGTACTTGGAACTGGTCCAAAACCTATGCCCCCTGTGATACCCACAGCCCCCACTGGAGCGACTGTTGATTAATAGTTGAATAGGAGAACCGCAGGGAGGCAAAGGGCGAAAAAAAAACCTTGGTTTGAATTCAAGGTCTTTCACAGTGGGAAGGTCAGGAAACATCGTATGATTTGAGCAGTCATATAAACTATCATGTACACAGCCTTGTGCATATTAGATTACATATTAGCAGCCTATTGGATGAGGGCATATGGCCAGCTCAATTTAACCTTCCACTTTGTTTAGTAACAACAAGGGAGGAGGAATCCAACGAAACAGCACTCACAAAACTAAGGTGTAGGATCCATTATTATTCATCTTGAAATCTGCAAGGCAAAAAATTCAGAGAGACATCTTGAGTGGTCAGGCGTGGGCGGGTGGGGGAATTGTAGGTGAACAGTTTGGTTGGGGGTTCTGACGGAGGGGGATAGTCAGTAGTTGGTGCTCAGGTGATCGGAATGGGGCAACTCAGCTGTCATTTCTGTGATGTTTACAGGCACCAGATGTAACATAAGATGCTATTTAAAAGAATATTCACATTAACATCATGCAACTGTATAATAGAGGTAGAAGTACTCTGGCTTTGAAATAACACCGTGTTCATATGGAACACAACTTATATGAAATCGCTTTGCTGTTGTTTTGACAATCATTCCCTCTCTCGCTATTACTTCACTAAAATAATGGATAAAGAAATTTCGATGCAGTTGTACTTTAATAATCTCATAGCTTCCTTTTCATCACACTGGCCTTTAACAGTGTTTGTTCCCAAGGAGATCCACTCCTATTTTATCTAACCAAACACAATCATGGGCTCATAGTAGAAGGAAAAAGAAAGACTTGCATTTATATAGCGCCCCTCATAACCACCGAATGTCGCAAAGCACTTTACAGCCAATTAAATAATTTTGCAATTAATCACCGTTGTAATTGTCAGAACCGGATGGGAAAAGTGCACTGTCTGTCTCCGGTTCCACTGCTCCACGGGTCACAACATATATTTAAATGATGTTTCCAGCTGTTAATCTCAGAATGACCACTCAATGCCCAGGTTTCTTCAATAAACAACATTATTAGTTTATTATAAAACCAGTCTTGTCGATCAGAAAGGCAAAGCTTATTAACATACAGTATGAAATATGAAAGTATAATACTTACTCTTTTGAAATACCCTAAGTACCCACACACAAAAAAAATTGAGGAATTCTGCCAAAGGTTAAAAGTCAATGGTACAAATGAAAAAGGATAAATGATGGAGTCCTTGAAATAGCATCTGGGTTGGTCTCTCAGCTCTGATCTGTGAAATGGATCTGCTTTTCAGGCAGACTCTGGAACACTTGAGGCCATTCAATTCCAACACGTAGAGCAACTTAGGAGCATCTGATATTCACTTCCAGCTGTTGACTGGTTCTGAACTGCAAAAAGGTTGTTGTCTTCTTCACAAGCACTTGGTCCTTCTCTTCTCAAAAGCAAAACCTAACTCAACTGTTATACAGTCCACCAGGTTTCCAGCTTCTTTGCAACTGTTTAATTATCTTTTCGTGTAAAAGGCTGTTGTTTCCAAAATATCAGTCAGAGTCCTGCATTAACCTTTTAAAGGACAATATCTTTTAAGACACAAATTCTTCCAGAATGTTCTGTGATTAAAGTGTTCACGACATAATGAATGAAACATGGCAGCCAATAATCACACAGCAAGCTCCCACAAACAGCAGTGTGATAATGACCATACAATCTTTTTTGTGATGTTGACTGAGGGATAAATATTGGTCAGGATACCGGAGATAATTCCCTAGCTCTCTTTGAAATAGTGCTATGGTATCTTTCACATTCACTTGAGGCACCAGATGGAGCCTCAATTTTAAACATCTCATCTAAAAGACAGCATCTCCAATAATGCAGGTCACGCTCAGAACTGTATTAGGGTGCTAGTCTTGATTTTTGCAGTGAAATCCCAAAGTCCACAACCTTCCGACTCAGAAGCAAGCGTTCTATGCAGTGAACCATGAATAGTGCTCAAGTTCAGCACATGTTGGCTGGACCAAGGCTGGAAGATTGGGCACTGAGGGAGTAAATCACTCATGCAGCTTAACAAAGGCTGAAGCCTGGGGACAAGTTACACTTTGATAATGTCCCATGAGGTTGGACCTGCCTTCCACTGACTGAGGTGCCAGGGCAAATAGGAGGTAAGTGGCCTTTGGAATGAATTAGAAGAATGTTGTTATTGCTTATTTGAAAGGAGCACCTCAATAGTTGCATTAGCCTTTTCACTCCCAATGCCACCAATCATGCTCACTGATTGTGGAAATGTTGGTCTCTATCTTATTTTAAAGAAAAAAATCAGAAATACAGTCTGGTTCTTTCAATCCAAATAGGATTAAAAAATAACTTGCATTTATGCTGTGCCTTTAACACAGGACATCAAGAGATTAAAGATTAACTAGATTTTGTATCCTACAAAAAGGCCCTTCTGACAACTTGGCTCAGTTGGTGGCTCTCTCACATCTAAGAGGTTGTGAAATGAAACCCTGTACCAGGTCTCATATAATCTGGATTGGAACTCTGGTGCATTGTTGGAAGTGCGAGTCTTCAACTGAGACATTATATTGAGGATTAGCTTGCTTATTCCAGTGGTTGATGCAAACATTAAATATCCCAAACAAAAACAGAAATACCTGGAAAAACTCAGCAGGTCTGGCAGCATCGACGGAGGAGGGCACAGCTGACGTTTCAAGTCCTCATGACCCTTCAACAGAACTAAGTAAAAATAGGAAAGGGGTGAAATATAAGCTGGTTTAAGGTGGGGGGGGGGGTTAAATATCCCATGTGGCTATCCGAAGAACAACACAGCATCCTGGCTAATATTCCATTTCCAGCTATTTGCCAGATCTAGTTGAAGTGCTACATTTGCCTGTGGAGAAACAGTCATTCTATTTCAAAGTTATTCAATTTAATATGATTAACTTTGAGATATTTTTGGGATGTGTTGAAGTGCTATATATTCTTTCCAATTGGAGGTGTTAAGGCTATGTTTACTTTCTCTTTTAGTGGGTGAGATTGCCTAGTATTCAGCTCCAGGACTAATCACTCTGACTTTTTTTAAGAAGCTTTGGTCTCAATCCAACAGAAAACAATTAGAAATTCTTCTTGTCACTTTCCCTCCATTTATTTTCTCTCACTCTCCCATTGATCATGGGATCCATTCCAGTCCAATTTAGAATATTATGGTGCATTACAATAGAGATCATTGAATTTAAGAATGAGTCTGATCTGGAATATTGTGAGACTGAAATTGTAATCTCCAAGACGACAATATTGCAAAATCCAGAATCATCGATTTCAAAATGATTTCTACGTGTAAAGAGCCTCTTCTCAAGTGCCTGTTGGATTGTCAGGCTGTTATTTCCACAAGCACCTCAGATATTCTGTGCCATGCCCGAACCCCACACAGCCACAGATTCATTCCACGGAATACGCGGCTTAGAATATTCAGTCCAACAGGTCTATACATTCAATGGCCGGCGTTAAAACTCCAAGTGGACGCAACACACCCCCCCCCACCCACCCCACCCCGTCCCGCCCCCAAACCCAACCAGCCCCTCCATCAGCAAATAACCTGGCGTTTGTACATCAATTGCTGAGTGCATCTCAAGGGGGTAATTATGGGTGGGCATAGGTGCCAGCGACACCCACACCCCCGTGAAGAAATGAATAATCATTTATTTTTTAAAAAGAAAAATCAAAGGGAAAAGGGTACAAGTTGGAAAATAAATGCGTGTTGATAAAATTGACACATAAACAAGTTAGTAGAAGGGGAGTGGACACCATCTCTTTGAAGTAAGTGTCCTTCCTAAGGGCTGGATGTTTATTAGCAGCGCCCTAATGTAAATAAAGGGAATATCTTTGAGGACCCAAGATTTAGCAGCACCAACAGTGTTTGGCTGGTCACCCTCACCCAAGTGCTGGCTTTGGGCGTGAGGGATGGGATGGCATGGGATGGGAAAGCGACGAGTCTCGGATGCTGAGGCGGGAGGGGAGGGGAGGGGGAGCGGCAAGCGGGGCCTGTCCCTTTAAAAGGGGGCGGGGCCCCAGAATCACACCACCGCTGGCTCGCGCCCCCTTGTTGAAATACCCGGATGGGCGGGAGGGCAGCTCCACATTCGCTGAGCGAGAGACCGGCGTGTACGGACGGTCATGGGGAAAGCGCTGGCTCTGTTGCTGCTCTTTGTCGCCTGCTTGCCGGAGGACGTCGCCGCCGCTGGTGAGTGGAGCCCCGGGGAGGGGTGAGTGAGTGAATTGTGTGTTGAGTGAGGGCGGAGGTGAAAAGCCAAAACCAGCGAATGAATGAGGAGCTGTTGAGGTGCGAGAACCGAGGTGTTTGAGGGGGGCCGGGCTCGATCGGGTTTTCTTTTTTATTTGTTAATCTCTCACACTCTTCGGGACTCCGGCCGCCATGCCTGTCTCCCCCCAACCACCCCTCTACTCTCCGGCGTCCGTTTAACCCCCTCCGCGGCTCGAGCGTTGCCGGGACCGGCTGCTGATTGGCTGCTCTCCGAACAGGAGATTCTGAGGTGCCGCCCCCTTGACCAATGGAAGCGGCGCTTTCCCGGGCTGGTGCAGTGGGCTCCGCCCCCCTGGGGCGGGGACAAGGGCGTGCGCGTGGAGCATTCTGGGAGTTGTAGGCGCGCTGTCCAGCCCGGCCGGGGGGGCGGGGAATGAAGCTAGAAATATCCAAGCTGGGTCAGTGGCGAGCAGGCTCTGCCTCTGAAGTCAGATTGTGGGGTGGGGTGGTCAGTCTCCAGTAGACAGAAACTGGTGCCTGGAATCTAGGCTGAGTGACAGGAGTGTCCTTCTTTAGCGCGAGGTGCTAAATTGAACATCTCAGGTGGATGCACAAGGTTCCTCCTTTCGAAGGAGGGAGGGAGTTGCCACTAGAAACAGTGTCTGGTTACTTATTTCCTTGGGATCTTGCCGTGCGCAAGTTGATTCTCAACTTGCAGCAGTCGCTATACTTTAAAAACCAGTTGTTAAGCCCATTGAGGTGTTATAAAAAGGTACTATAGGAATGAAAGTTTTCATTATACTATTTGTATCGTGAAGATACCATCCAGTGTTTAGCTCGTACAGTCTGGGAGTTTCCCATTCAGGCCTCCAGGCTGGTGTGAATTTGACTGCTTGTTACTCGTCTTAACAGTTATTGCTAATTCTGCTGTTTTGTGGCAGAAAATGCAAGCTGCTGAAGTTACTGCTGAGTGGTTTGGGTGGGTTGTTTTGAATGAGGAAGGGATCAATGCTAGGTGCCCTTTTGTTGAATAACCTATTGACTATCGCTGCCTGTTTAAAAATGGTTATTTGGGCAAGGGAGGGTTGGTGTTGCTGAAGTTCTCTCTCTATGCTTTACAGATGGTAGGGATGGGGTGTGGTGGGGGGAGAGAGTAGAAAGCATTTTGTAAATAAAGTCAGAACAAATAAACCTCTACTTGCTATCTAATGGTTCTGTGAGCTGTTACAATATCTGATCTGTAGGGAAGCTCAAATATGGAAATAATAAAACTAAATTTTGTATTGCTTAGTGACTCATCTAAAATTTTTATGAATGAAATGGTGAGTTGCAATGGGTGGACTGGAGTTGAGCACAGCATTTACTCAGGGTGGTAGTCAGTGTTATGAGTTCATCCCTATTTCCCTAAGATTTGCAATTCCTATTGACTCTTTTGAATCTGTAAACCTCTAGGTTGTAGTTGCTCTTTTCTGGGAGTCATTAACTTCCTTAACTACAAGCAATACAATCAAACAATTTGAATTGACCAGCCGCTCCCTTTTTTAAAACATATATAATGGCTTGTGCAAATAAGTGGCTTCTGATTGGCTGACCTAGCATGGTATGATCAGGCTGCCTTCTGTTGACTAAGAAGCTGCTGTTGATCAACACAGGTCCTGACTTCATTCAACCGCCTTTTTTTTGGGGAGGGGATTGATGAGTTGGCAGTGAGGGAAAAAATAAAGCTCACTGTTATGCCCAGTGCAAACAAGTTGTCAGATCCCCTTATACTAGAATGGTAACAAACCCCCTGCGCAATAGCATTTTTAATCTTTTCAGACTACTAAAACATCACATTTAATCTAACTCTTTTCATACTTTTACTGTATTCCCAGGGGACTGCCTTGTCTTGTTCACTGCAGAATTATGCTTAAGTACACATGCTTGGCATCAATTGGGAAAAGTTTGTTACAAAGGCTTCAAAGCTTATGAAGCAGGGAGACGGCTCTCCAGGGTGTATGGAGAATGTCTTTTTGAATTGAGTCCAATACTGCTGTGTTCATTTCAAGATCGATTGTTGTGGGCATGCAGGCAAGACATAAGAGGAGCATTCTGATGCTATTTGGGCAAAGCATCCTGCACTTCATTGGTAGAAACGAGCCACTGGTCTCAGTACCCTGTAGTGGGGGTGCAGTGTCAAATCCTCTTGTGGTGGTTTTCAGAAAACCATTGCCTGTGCGGAAGGGTGGTGTGTACCCCAAGAGGTGTGATGGCCCTATCGAAATAGGCAGTGAGATGGATGTTGCCAAACTTTAATTTGGATGAGATTAGATCGTGCTGGGCGTCTGGGTCTTTGCAGTGTTCAAGTATGAGGTGTATTGATTGTCCCATAAGATGATTAAGCATTAATGTGATTTATTCTGATCCAATAGCCATCATCTTCAGCTGGTTGAATTGTAACTTGGTTCATTTTTCCTTCTTGGCACCAACCCGAGTAAGGCTGGGCATTGCACTGCAAACTGACTGTGGGACTTTGAACATGCTGTTAACAGCTTCGTACCAATGGTCCATTTTGATAACAAATCTGTTTGAAATCCAGCTATCATCTCTGGAGAATTATTGGGACCTGGGGTAACTGAGTTGCGTTGTGTTTGGCCACATCAGTGTCATTTGAGTGCACTGCCTTTGTTTGAAATGCATTCTTTGTAGTTAGTGTGATTCATGTACAATGCACCAAAAGTGCACCATTTCCGGCTCTAACTGAATTCTGAACTGGCTGGCAGTCTCTTGTCAGGCAAATGTCCAAAAGTCAAAACCCACCTGTGCTTGGGTGAAGTGTCGTACCTACCAACACTGAGTTAGGATGTGTCCTAGTCACCGTCATTGGTGATTGTGTAGCTTGTCTACTGGAAATTTCTAATGATGCATATAAATGTGGAGTGTAGCTACCTTGATATTGTTGACTTTAGTGGTTCTCCCTGGCTGACGTTTGCTATGATCTGCAGAACTCACTGTCAATTTAGCTCAACCAGTCCTTGCTTGTACTGCACAAGTGGTTTCACCTTCCCTCGGCTCCCGTTTTCCCTTCATCTGATCTGATTTCATACAGTATTTTTATGGTCTCTAATCACTAACTCTGGTAATGCCTCTCAATCTCCTTTCTTTCCTTCCTGCTTGCTCTGTTTTAAATTTTTGATTTAATCTTTGTCTATATTCCTTCTGCATTCTTTGTTTACTGGAAATAGTTTTTCTCTACTTTATCATTTCATAATTTTTAAATACCTCATCAAATCTTATTCTAACAAAATATTTTCTTGGTTCCCAGCCTCTGATTAGTGGGGTGAGCAGCTAGCCTGTGTAGTCTAAACTCCCAGGTTCCTCTCCAGTTTTCACAGCATCAGGTGTTACCTGGGGGTATCATGCTGTAACTAGCATCTGTGCTCTTGGGCTAGTGGTGCATATTGACCAAAGCCTTTTTTTCTCTCTGATCTTCTCCTGTGCTAGTGGAATTCTACCCACTGAGTCAGCACAGTGGGCGGCAGTGACTCAATGAATGGTATTGGGATAGAATGTGTGGGCAGCAGTGTTCAGTATTGGGGCTGTTATCTTTGCACAAACAATATCAAATCTTTATAAAAGGGGAAACCTTTTACTATGTTGATAACCTGGTACTTTCCTACACTTTTTTTAGTTTTGCATCTGACTCAAGCATAGAAGGGGTGTTGATGGCTGGGCAGGTGAGTTCTGTTTACTTAGAAT
This sequence comes from Carcharodon carcharias, assembly GCF_017639515.1. Lineage (NCBI taxonomy): Eukaryota > Metazoa > Chordata > Chondrichthyes > Lamniformes > Lamnidae > Carcharodon > Carcharodon carcharias. Next base: position 16,781,276 of record NC_054496.1, on the reverse strand, counting down.
CTAATTCCAGAGGTCAGTTTAGAATTGCCTGCTAGATATGTCTTGTCGTATAACCAGCAGCATGCTGGCTGGCTCATGCTAGAAAGATGAAATGGGTGTTAAACCTTTGCGTGTGAGTACATATCTTGCCTGGCTGCTGCTGTGTAAGGACTTTTGAAGTGCTGACTAGTACCACTGCCTCTTTCCCCTTTTGAAAACCTTAAAGTATGTGTTTCTAAGATTCACTGCTGTGCTGACAGAGATTAAACAGATTATCAGTCTTAGCTCAGTTGGTGTCACTGTCCTCTCTGAATAAAAACGTTGTGGGTTTGTGCTGATCCAGATATACAATCAAGAAGTTTCCCTCATGAGTACTATAACTTATTAAAACCAATAAAGTTAATGATCTGTCATAAAGCTAGACATTAGATTGGGAGCAGAATGACTGGCTATGTAATTTAGCCATTAACTTGTATAGCACACCAATTAGTTTTATCCCTAAGTTATGCCCTTCTTCCACTCTTTCAACTTGGTACATGGCTTCTGAAGAAAGGAATTTTGTTTTCAAAAGATGCTGTGGTTCTACCCTATTGCCCCGGGGTTGTACCCTCCTTATGAGCTTGCTGCAGAAGTGCCATTGCCTTATTACAATATTCACAATCTGAACGTCCTGTTTTAATTTCTGTACTCACTTCCTGGTGTGAATGGGGGGTGGGGCCATGATGTGGTTCGTCATTTTTGAAATGAGCAGTGATCAGCAAGCCAATCGTTTCTTGAGAGCCTGTCAGCCCACTTTGAACAGCGAATGGGTGATGCGTGCACCATTACACTCTGGGTGACTCAGTGAGTGTAAAAGTTTCTACTACAGATATCAAAGGGATTGGGGGAAGCTTGGCTGGAATTTCCGCTTGAGCAAAATTAACTTTCCTTGGGGGAGGGGTGGGGCCAAGTCTGGGAATCCTTTACACAAAAGCCTGATTTCTCTCTCTCTCTCTCTCTCACCTCAAGCCTTGAGGTTAGCTTAAATTTCACTTCTTCTATAATTTTTCTTGTGGAAAGTTTGGCTTTTCCACCTGGAAAAAGCAGTGTCTTGGGTGGTGGGGGAAGGTCTGGAGAATGTCCTGTTTAAACTGAGCAGAGGGATACGTTCAAACTGGTTTTAAAAATCTTCACACTGTCTCTGCATAGAGACAAAAACATTGACTTTGTGCAACAAACAGATGCTGAAGTGGTGAGACTTTCTGAATAGGCTGAATGGACTTGTCTTAATAATAGGTTGGGCATTCTTGACATGTTCTGAGGGGAGTAAAGGTCAAAATAGCTAATGAGTGAGGCACACCCCAGCCTGGAAACCAGGTAGAAAAACCTGCTACAGGGATGATTGCTGGTTGACTTGTGCCTCAGTGCAACTGCATAGAACATGTGATTTTTGTCCATGGTGAGCCAGATCCAGTTGGCCAGCTCTCCCAAGATGAATTGACTCCAACATTTAATTTCTTGTGTTCAATTTTGGGCTTTCTTTCCATTTTTTTTCCCCCCTCCCCCCTCTCCCTCCAACCAACACATCGCATTAGGGTGACCTGTTTCCTTTTATCTTGCAGCAACTGGACTTTGCGATCAGAACCATTTCCGATGTGGTGACGGGAAATGTATTCGAGTCCACTGGCTGTGTGACGGGCAATCGGAGTGTGCAGACGGCTCTGACGAGTCGCTGGAGACATGCAGTAAGTGGAACTTCATTAGTGCTATGGAAGCATAAAGTGGAGCAGGGAATGTTCACAATATCACATTATGATGGAAGGGTGGTGGGAGGTATTCATCATATCCTCATGTAGGAGGAAGGTGAGTGGAATAGTTAGTCTGATGAAGGATGGTCAGCTTTTGGTGGGGCAGATTTCACAGTTTGCATAATTAGTAACCAGTAAACGCAGAGTGTGACTAACCTGTGAGGATAAAGTAGAACTTTGTACTGCAACTAGGACTTTCTCCCCATCTGAAAAAGATTGATATTCTGTGGCTGTTCTTGAGGTTTTTTGTGCATCTTCAGATTCTGAATCTTTAATCTTCCAGAGAATAAGACCTGCAGCTCCCTTGAGTTCAGTTGTGGTGGCCGTGTTAACAAGTGTATCCCAGCATCCTGGCGCTGCGACTCCCAAAAAGATTGTGAAAATGGCTCCGATGAGGAGAACTGCCGTAAGTAATCCTCTGATTCTCCTTCCATGCTCACTCAAATTTGCAGGAGGCATTTCCAATTGCTTACTGGAATAGAAACAGCCTGTGACTGATCAATCTCTCTCTCTCTCTCTCTCTCTCTCTCTCTCGTCCAATAGCCACTCATATCTGCAAAGACCACGAGTTCCAGTGCCATGATGGGAACTGCATCTCTCTGAAGTTTGTCTGTGACGAGGACCAGGACTGCACCGATGGTAGTGACGAGGCGGCATGTCCAGAGCGGACCTGTGGGCCTCACATGTTCCAGTGCACTAAGAGCAAGGTTTGCATTCCAAAACTCTGGGCCTGCGATGATGATCCGGATTGCCCTGATGAGTCTGATGAGCTACCACAGAATTGTGGCCGATCCCCTACATTTGAACCGCCCAATCCCTGCTCTGCCCTGGAGTTCCACTGTGGCAGCGGAGAGTGCATCCACATGAAATGGCGCTGTGACGCTAACGTAGACTGCAGGGATCAATCCGATGAGAGAGGCTGTGGTAAGTGTTTGTAAATGTCACTCCCTTGGCATAGCCAACTTTCAGCCACCACCCTTTAGGTACAGCTTTTGCTTCTGCTCTGACACTTGGATGAACAGAAAGCAAATTAACTCAGATTACTGGGTTTCCTACATGAGTCTTTACATTCAAACTGATGATACATCTTATGCAGCTCTGCTGGTGATTGGGGTTAAACTGCTGCTGAGTTTCCTGCTGCAGCTGAGGGGAATATGGAGAGAGGAAAGAAGCCAGTATCTGGCAGGGACAGTATTCAGAATGACTTCCCCTCATACCATACATAACATCTTTAGCACTATTAAACAGGAGTTTTGTTTTCAAGTATGCACAAGATAGTCACTAAGACTTTTAAATCTTTTTTTTAGCTGTAACAACTTGCCGGCCAGACGAATTTCAGTGCAATGATGGGACTTGTGTTCATGGAAGCCTCCAGTGTAATAAGGAATTTGACTGTCATGACCGGAGTGATGAAGCTGGCTGTGTAAATGGTGGGTTTATTTCATTAAATCAGAATTGCCTACTCTATCCTTGACTGAAGTACTGCCAATGGAACTATTGTAAAATATAGGCACAGCTGAAGTTTAAATGACTAATTTTCTTTCCCCCTTCTCCATGTTGACCACTGGTCCCACATTAATTACCTTGAATATGTTGCTAATCTGTCTGGGCATCCACACCTTGTCCTACAACTAGAATCCTTTCCATTTAAGCTGGTGCCTCAAGACTAACGAATGCCAGTCAGTATCATAGTTTTTATAATTGTTAAAGTTAAGGAGTGGAAAACGAGCCCAAAACCTGTAGAACATGTATATTTTTATTGTTGCCTTTCTCTTCTGCCCCTCCCCCCCTTTTCCTCATCTCCTCAAAACAGGCTCACCTTCTACAGTAGCTGTCCATGATACTATACCAGGCTGCCCATTACTGAGAGTGAACAGACATTGTCTACACTTGGCATCTGAATTAATACACTTTCAATAGCGGTGACTAGTAAGCCAGCAGACATGAAAACCTAGCCTTTTCACTTTCTCAGCGACTTTGGTGTCAGGACCAAGATGCCCAAACCACTGCTTCCTGTTCATGTTGGTTAACATGGCATAGATTAGAGAAGGAACCCACAAAATATCAAGACATGCTGCCCTCTCTGGCCTGAGCCAAGTTAATTTGCCACTTCACTGGATCACTTCTGTTGATTTACTACTTGTGGCTTTCATCTGCTGACAAATAGTAGGGAACATGATTGTTAACAAGCTGCCTCATCTCTGCTCAACAGTGACCAAGTGTGAAGGCCCCCACAAGTTCAAATGCAATAGTGGCGAGTGTATTATGCTGGACAAAGTTTGTGACAAACAGCGGGACTGCAGAGACTGGTCAGATGAGCCTTTGAAGGAATGTGGTACGTCAAGAACTAATATGTCTCATGTGTTTTAAGGTATTGGGCAAACTTTAGAATTGAGAAATGGAGTTTAGTTCCTCTAAATTACCCAGTGCTTAGGCAGCAGCACAAGTACAAGTTGTGGTTCACCCAAATACATGTCAAAAAAGGCTGTGGTTTTGAGGGTTTTGGATTGGAACAGACGGAGTGGGGTCACGGGCAGATTATGTATCTGCTAATGAACAGGGCTGGCAAAGCTTTGAAAGTGAGGTGAAGAGAATTTCAAAGTTGAGGGTTGAAATTTTGCCAGTGAGTGGAAAGGAGATAACAAAGCATGAGCTGGCATGTAACTCTGGAGACTGTTGAGGATGGGGTGAGGAATCCATTGCTTTATCAAGATGTCTGACCTGATCAGATGAAAGTTAGTGAGTTGCGTCTGATCTAATGACTTTGATTCCACTGAACGCCCTGTTTTGCCTAGGTGAGAACGAATGCCTGAATGAAAATGGCGGCTGCTCACACATCTGTAGAGACCTAAAGATCGGCTATGAGTGTCTCTGTCGACCTGGCTTCAGACTAGTTGATAATGTGAAGTGTGAAGGTAAGAATGAGCTTTCCTTTTCTATCCAGCATCTGTTCTGTTAGTGGCTATTGCTGTACCAAGAGCTTTTTGGAAATGGCATGGGTTGTGACTTTCAGATATTGATGAGTGCGAGAACCCAGACACGTGCAGCCAGAATTGCATCAATCTGGAAGGTGGATTCAAGTGCGAGTGTCTTGAGGGCTATCACATGGACCCGGTGACCAGGCAATGCAAAGCAATTGGTAAGAACCACCTCTGGGGAATCTCCATGGCCTTGTTTGAGTTCTAGCAGCTGTAACAATCTGCATTCTTAATAGGTTAAACTCTTTCTTCTCTGGATGTCTTAAAGAGAAATCATAGCACTTTCACTAGTGCATCAGTTTGCCACCAACCATTGCTGGTTATTGTCCACGCCGTTTAAGAGACATCTAAGGGTGCCTCTTCTGTTTTGCCCCTTCCTGATAATTTTGTAACCAAATGCTAAAACATCAGTGTCTTTTCCCTGCTGGTAACCAAGGTCAGAAACTTGGCAGAGTTAATCCATGGTTTCCTACTGTTGTATATAGATTTAGAAAGTTAACCTTCTGCTTCAGCAGAAGGCACCGCTGTTGCCAGCATACATGTGTACAGTGCGTAACCTTCATCAAGGTCGGTTCTGTTACCAGCCTACATGTATAGTGTGTAACTTTTGAGGTCAGCATCCTGCAAGTGCATGCCCTGGAGCTGCATTTTTTTTCCTAAACAATGGGCTCAGTTTATATGAAATGGTTACAAATAGGTTGAGTCTTACTCTAGTCATTTTGTTGCCTTAGGTACAGTTGCCTACTTATTCTTCACCAACCGGCACGAAGTCAGAAAGCTGACCCTTGATCGGAGTGAGTACACACAGCTGATTCCCAGGCTGAAGAATGTGGTGGCACTGGACATGGAGGTGGCTGCAAACAAGATCTATTGGGCTGACCAGTTTCAGAAAAAAATATTCAGGTGAGATGCTTTCAGTAGCTTGGAGGGGATTGGTGACAGACATGGCCAGTAATTCCAATATTCCTGACCTAAATTGAGCATAAAGCAATCTGAAGACAATTCTATTCCCCTGAAGGGCTTTGCACAAATGGAAGAAACCCTTTAACCTGTAGACTTGTTAAAAGGTGCTGGAGTGAATCCATCTCCTTTTATAAACTCAAAGCACCATCTCCCAAGATTTCAAATTAAACTGGACCTTTTTTTAATAAGCCTTTTTTTTTTCTTGGTTTGATTTTGTTCATTTTTTTTCTTTCAGTGCCCACATGGACAAAGCTGAGAATTCTTCCCATCATTCTACAGTGATTGAGACTGAAATCAAGGCACCAGATGGCTTAGCTGTAGACTGGATTCACCAGAACATCTACTGGACAGATTTTCTAACCAGCACCATCTCTGTAGCTAACACAGCTGGAACTAAGAGAAAGGTCCTGGTTAAAGAACAGCTTTCAAAGCCCAGGGCCATTGCAGTGGATCCAGTTCACGGGTATGAATAACTTCAATAAAGCTAGGGGAGGTGGCAGTGAGAATAGGCCTCTAACAGAGGGTGGAGGTCTTATGGTCTCACCAAGACCAATGTTGTTGCAGTGACGAGCTGTGGATTTTTGAGGATAATTTTAGTTAATCCTCTACTGCTGTCTTGTTGTCAAAGTGACTTGAAAATGGGACATTTGATTATCCCAAAATAACCAGGATAAATACAGCAACTCTACCTGGGCTGTAGGGTAGGTGGGAACAGGAAGGGATTTAACTGAAAACAAAAACAGAATTACCTGGAAAAACTCAGCAGGTCTGGCAGCATTGGCGGAGAAGAAAAGAGTTGACGTTTCGAGTCCTCATGGTCATGAGGACTCGAAATGTCAACTCTTTTCTTCTCCGCCGATGCTGCCAGACCTGCTGAGTTTTTCCAGGTAATTCTGTTTTTGTTTTGAATTTCCAGCATCCGCAGTTTTTTGTTTTTATCTTTTTATAGGGATTTAACTGACTTGCTTTTACTTTTGTCATTGGATTATTGTTTCTATACTAACATGAGTATCCTTTCAGGTGGTAGGAGGTTTTAATTACTGATTCTTTTCCCACCAGCTTCCTGTATTGGAGCGATTGGGGGACCCCTGCCAAGATTGAGAAAGGAGGCTTGAATGGAGTGGACCGCATTCCACTGGTCACTACACAGATTGAATGGCCAAATGGAATCACTCTAGGTGAGTGTGCCTCTTATGACACATTAGACATTTTCATTCCCTCCAATGGAATATCAACCAGTGACAGTTTAAAAGTTGAGTGGGTTGCTGCTGGTGGAGGAGCAGTCTAGCATAGATCTTCCAAGTGTGTCCCAAATGTAACTATCTGGGTTTGCCAATGTTCCCAAATCATGCTAGTTCTGGACTCTAGGCTTGTGTGAGGTACTTGCTGTATATCTGATTCTTAAAACAAATGATTGGAGCTGCACAGCAATATTCCTTGCTTGGTCTCTGCTTGAACCATGTTGGGACTGTGTGTGATTTGTGCTCTGCTTGTTTCAGACTTGGTGAATCAGCGGCTTTATTGGGTGGACTCCAAGTTGCACACTTTGTCCAGTATCGGTGTTGGGGGAGACAACAGGAAGACCTTGATCATTTCTCCAGACAAGCTGACTCATCCCTTCTCTGTAGCTTTGTTTGAGGTGAGTGGCTCTTGTGTAAGACTCTGAGTGGACATTAGGATTTAAAGTTTGTTTCAGTTCTGATGGATCAGTATTATGGTCAAGATTCGTGTTGGAGGGTGGGGTGATACTTGAGGTAGAAAGGATTATGGTAGTTGTAGTGGTTGTTACTGAACAGGTCATTCAGAGTCTGTATTAATAATCCAGCGAATGATGTAAAAATCCCAATTTTCAAGTTTGAGAATTTGAATTCCATTTCAAATTTTGATATTAGTAAAAGTGACAAATTATAAAAACACAATTGTTTCACTATTACCTTTTGGGAAAGAAAGTTGCAATCTTTGTACAAGTGTGGTATATGACTCGCCCCATGGTTGATTCTGAAGTTCCTTAACAAGCTATTCCATTATAAACTGCTACCAGCAAATAAGAAGCCTTGCTACCTTAAGCAACAAATTGACTGTAATGCTACATCCTACATCCTATATGTGTACTACCAAGAGATTTTTGATTTGGCCTGCTTTTAATTATGATCTGCAATTGGTTATAAACTAAACATGCCCTTGTTGCAAGGGACCAAAGTCTCTCTTGGATATACTGCTATAAATTGAGCCATAGACCCCGGAGTCTTTGTCTGATTAGATGAAGTCTCTGATTCCACTATAAATGTAAAAATGGCACTATTGAGGAAAAATGGCTCTGCCTCCTGTTCAGATGGATTTACAATCTCAGGGTTGTCACCTCTTTTGACACTTGATATATTTAATTAAAGCAGAATTCATCAAGATGCATTTTGCTGATGGCTTTTTTCAACCCTCCTACCTATTATTAGGACAAGATCTTTTGGACTGATACAGATCATGAGGCCATTTTCAGTGCCAACAGACTCACAGGGGGTGATATCCTAACAGTCATTGAGAACCTGGATGTTCCTCAGGACATTGTCCTCTACCACCACCTCCGACAACCCAAAGGTCAGTATGAGTTAAAGGACTTTCCATTTTCAATCAGAGCCCAATAACTTGATGCAGGTCTAGTTGCTCCCACTGTAGAACTGTAGTTGGCCCTCCAGCACACTGAACCTGAAAATGAAAGAACCTTCAGTGGTTTCAGCGCCATTACAGCTGAAAGTTCAGTCCTCTTTTTTTAAAAACGTTCAATGTCCCAGTTTGCCCCTTCAACTTCCCTTGAGCAGCAAATTGATAAAGTACGAGAAGCAAAAGATTGAGACAATCTTGTAATCTACTGCCACTCCTAAGCATGATCTGCTGTAGATAATCTGTTTGTGATTTTCTATTTGTTAATTGCCCTGTTTTAATTACTCTACTGTTGGCAGCTGTGCTTTCAGCTGCCCAGACCCTAAGCACTGCAATTTCCCTCCATCCCTCAACCTACTTCTTTTTGGCCACCTGATTCAGTAACTTTGGTAAATATCCTTCTGAAGTATCTTGAACACTTTGATGTCACATCATTAAAGTGATTGTTGCATTACACCTATTGTAGAGTTTTAGAGAATTCATGTAACCAGTGTGGTGTTAATTTTTCTAGGTGTTAACTGGTGTGAGCAGAATGGGCAAGTAAATGGTGGTTGTGAGCATCTGTGCCTTCCAGCACCACAGATCAGTGTCCATTCTCCAAAGTACACCTGCGTTTGCCCTGATGGAATGCAACTGGGGCCGGACATGAGAAGCTGCATCACAGGTTAGTGTCTCTGCTCTGTAACAAGTCTACTTTATTTTTTTGTTGTTATAACTTGTTTGATCAATGGGGCACAAATTTGCATTTATATATTACATTTTTCATTCTTCGGTGGTAGCGATGAGCCCCAAAGCACCTCAGAAGATTGGGAGACAAATGGACACCGAGCTATAAACAATACTGTGGTTGGGGGTGGATGGTTTCTGAAATTAGCCAAAGTCAGTTGTAAGGGGCTCTTAGAAGGAGAAGGAAGAATAGGGGACTGGGGAGGAAACCTGTTGGATGCTTTTGTAGATGAAAGGGATAATGAGGTGATGGAGTATTGAGAAGTTTTGGAAGGTAACAGTATTTCCTGAGAAGAAACTTGTCATACTGTGCTTCCCTTGGGTTACTCCAGGGGGATTTTGATTTGGGCTCAATTGTCACTATACTCACTGCTCAACATCTAATCATCTTTAGGTACTATCATGTCTACCACCAAGTCGAGCACTGTCAAAACCTTAACCAGTCCTCCGCATGCTGAGACCCTCACAACCAGGAAAATAACCCAAACCTCTAACATTCCATCAGACCATGCTGAACCCACAGTACTCCCTACCCTCCATGAGATGCTCACAGTTTCACATCAAGGTAAGTTCTTCAGCTGCCTTTCTCATCACTTTTTTTTGTTTAAAAGCTTACTTTGAACTGTTAATTAGTCTTCCAGTGGAGTGTGTTTTCAGGCTGCTTATTGTTCTGTTTCCTTTGCTGCAGCACATGTGCTCACAGCTGAGGCTGCTACAGAAGGCCACAGAGGGACTAACGCCTTGTGGATCGTTTTACCTCTGGGTAAGTTCAGTTAATTTTGTAACAAGGTGAACACATAAGCAATTTGCAGCTCTGGCCTGTTGTGTAAATCCTGGTGCTATGTTTTAGAGCAGACCCTGCTCTCAAGTGCCAGCGAGCTGTTACCAAGCACTTGATGTTGAAAGCAGGGGGGATACTACCTATATTCACCTTTTTGGTTGGTTCCATCCTACCTAGATGGGTACGGTTTGTCCTAGGTGCAGTGAAGGGCAGAAAAAAATGGTCACCCCACCCATTGCAGGGTCAATGGAGAGAGCAAAAACTAGATTTCTCTGCAACTGGGAATATATATCATGAGTTGTCAGTCCATCATGCCTTAACAATATTAATGCCCTACTCTGTTCAGTATCTACCTGTACTGTGCACTGAAATTTCTGGAAGGTGACAATTAAACTCTTCCTATTCCCAGCCATCTTATCATTACTTGGGACTGCTACTTTTTTCATTTGGAAAAACTGGAGATTGAAGAACACTAACAGCATAAACTTCGATAACCCTGTCTACCAGAAGACCACAGAAGATGATGAGGTCCACATCACCCGGAACCAAGTTGGCTACACATATCCCACGGTGAGCCACCACTGTTTGGATTTTTAAGTCTTTGTTGTAGCTTCAAAGAATCAGTCCTCTAGCAAACCCTGAGCTGAGCCTGAACATGCATCATTGGGGAAATGCACATTATTTTTCTCTTTTCACCACCCCTGCCCCAACACTCACCAATCAAGGAACCTTTGATGTAAAATCCCTCCCCTCCCTGTTTGGGCACAATGGCAACCTGGCTTTTTGATCAACCTGCTGCTCCAGTAGGAAATTAGAAATTTTGGCAGGATGTAATTTGTCACAAGGTTGTGTAAGTTTTTTTTGACCATTGAAACTCATACCTGCCTGTATACCAACCATATTTTGTTCCTCTTGACATGATCCAGCAGAGCAAACATTTTGGGATCTCTTAGCATCTTATCCAAAATGCATTGCCTAGCATTGGCTCAGATTGTGCTGCAGTCGTGCCATATGCTTTAGCATCAAAGATGGGTTTGTATTAAATAACCATGGCAACCCAGACTTTACAGTTGCTTTTATTCCATGTGCCACTTTAGATGGAGATTGAGACTTGAGGTTTAGCTGTGTCTTCCCAAACACCTGTTATACACAAACTTTGTAATTTTTTTTCTCTTTTGGTTTCTACGCACTAACTGAAGCCCCTTCTCTTGCAGAGAGCTGTCGTGAGCTTGGAAGACTATGGCGCTTGATAAGAGGAGCCTGACACAAAGTGCCTCAGTGATTGCTGCCTGTGGAGATAGACTTTATTTCTGTTGTTCCATCCGAGCTACCCAAGTTCTTTTTCTTACACTTCTGTTGCTGACCCTTCAGCAAAGCCACTCCACGTAACAGAATGCTTGTTAGGTTATTTAAATTTTCATTTGCACTGTGTGCTGTTACTGTGGATGTTTTTTTTATTGTGAAGGGTTTTTCTAAAAACCCAACTTCCCAGGTATGACTTGAACTCCTGGTTTTCATAAAGTGCAAGAAACTGCTTTTGGGACAACTTTTTCATCAAGATTCCTCACTGAAGGCTCTGATCTCTGAAATGAAGTCAGAAGTGGACACTATTTGAAGTTACTAATGACTGACTGACTGAAGATGAAGTGTGGCCTGAGGCTCACTTTGCCTAGGTTGTATGTTTTGTAAATTGCATGTTGTTTCTCCCTGTGTACAGTTGTCTAAGCAAGAATGAGGTGAGTCAGTTGGCATTCGTGTCTCCTGCTACCCCTTCTTCTCTAAGCCAAGACTAATAAATAGCTAGCTGCACTTGGGCTACTCTAAGCAAAAACCTGTAATATATTAAACATCTTGGCTTTGAGGTCAAACTTTTTTTATATTCAAAGCCCAGTGTGTTTCCTTACAATTCAATGCTAGCTGCAATTCTGCATCAGATCAGAATACACTGGATTTTACTGAAGGCTGCATCTGCAACGTGTATGTACTTGGCATCTTCCCACATCATAATACTTGTGGGGGACACTCTTGCTCTCTGGGTCCTCCTCACTACTGAGCCTGCCCATAAGATTGGTGCCAGACTATAGGCTTGAGCCCAGCTTGCCCTGGTTTTTGATTTGTGAATAAATGTATATTGTACAGATTTTGCAGAAGGAATTTAATAATTGCAGAGTTGATGTATGTTAATTTATTATCCTGTTTTTCTAGAGCCTTGTGTGACCAGTTACTGTAAAAGCCCTAGACTCTTCATGCATCCTGAGTAGTACAGTGTGTATATTATGTCAAGTTCTACTTGAACTGTGGACAGCTGGGAAAATCAACCCTGCACAGCACTACTGGGTTTAAATCAGTATGTCCAGTCCTGTGTGCACAATGCAACCTTTTCTGTCCTGTTTTTTTTTTAAATGTAAATGTTTACAGGGCTGCTTTCTGACTAGCATGTTTGCTAAATGGTTTTGTCTTTCTACTTGTTAAATTTACACGCAGAACATATATTTATTTATAAAAAAACAAATTTAAAAAAAAAAAAAGTGCAACAGTGGTACCTAATTAGACTGGATGTCTGCCTGGAGGTAACTCCATGGCTCCAGGCACCGTCTCCACTGGCCAAATGAAGGCAAGGAACCTGCAATCACTGACACTGACTGTAGCTGCAATCAGATACTGTTTTGAATGAGGCTAGTGTGGGGTTCTGTGTAAATGTCAGTGTTGTAACTCCCTCCATGCACCTTCAACCTGATGCTGCTGCTCTGTACAAATGTGACCCTTCTGGATTTCCAATACAAAAATCTGGAAAGGGATTGGAAGATGGTTGGGAATTGTAAAATCATAAATGAGGATAACAACCTTCCTCTACTTGGTCAGTTTACCACAGCACAGTCAGTAAAGGAAGGTGTATTCCCCTTCCAAGTTGTCAAGTGGTTCAGTGACTCTTAATATTGGTTAACCTTTTTTAATTTTGTTCTGTTCTGTGCAAATGCCTTGCTACCTCTGCTGCCATATTACTAGTGTCACATGTGAATTTGGCATGTTTTCCAAATCTTTTACCATCAAGTTTTTAAATGAGTTTGCAGGTTTTTATTAATGCTGAGCTGATTATTGTCACTATTTTACTGCACTCCATTCCTTTAGTTCAAGTTCCCCTTGTTTCCCTCCTCCCAATCTATTATATGAAAGAATCTGACTAGCTGTGCATTTAATTGAGTTTGTGTTAACTACTTCTCCTACTACTCCATGTTCATGGCTCCAAATGTGGAGCAGTGAGTGATCCAGCCTAAGTCACGCAATTTGTATTTCTTGTAATTGTTTTGCCAACAGTCAACAAAGTAAACTGATTTCAAAATGTGCCATGGTTTCTGTAGTTATAATTCACTTTGAAAAATATTTGTAACTACTTGACTGCTCTTGGTTGGAGACATGTTTGCATATTTTATAAACATACTCCAGCATCATTCACTCCCTATGGAGCTATATCCACTGTCATGGGGGTTGGGGGTGGAAATGGTGGATGGGGTGGTTACCATTGACCAGAAACTGAACAGGATCAGCCATATAAAAGCCCAGAGGCTGGAAATTTTGAGACTCAACACTTGACTACCCAAAGCCTGCCCACCGTTTTAAGGGGCAAGCCTGGTATATGATGGAGAGTGTTGCATTTGCCTAGTGCAGCTTCAACAATACAGGAAGCTCTGTACCATACAGCCCAAAATGCTCCACTTGATCAATGCCTAATCCAACATGAACATTCACTCACTCTCTCCCATGGGCCACGGTATGCATCATTTAAAAGATACACTGCAGCAACTCAACAAGGCACCCTCAAATTACCTTCCAAGCCCATGATTTTTGCCACCTAGAAAGGGCATCAGATGCATAGGAATCTCAAAGTCGCACATAATCCGTCTTGAAACTATATCACAATTCTTTGGTCGCTGGGTTAAAATCCTGGAAGTGCCACACTAAGTGATACCACATGGTCAATAAATAATGGTCCTGTCAATGACACATCCCATGAATGAATAGCACTGCCACAGAAACTCATTCACCTTGCTTGATTTTTTTTTTTTAAACTGATTATGTTCTTGCCAGCCTACCTCACTGGTTATGGGGTTTGTTCTCTTAGAGGTCGCAGCATGCAATATTAGGTTTAGGTGCCACTGTGTAACGTGTTTTGGGGGATGGGCAGGGGGAAAAGTACCACATGATTCCTCAGTCAGTTGGCACTGAAACCCCACTCCAGAGATTTGAGCAAATAATCTTGGCTGACATTCCACTGTCCTATTGAGGGATGCTGTACTCCTGGAGGTGCTATCTCTGTAAGCATGTTCTCATGTGAGCATAAAAGATCCCATGACACTGGCCAAGATTTATCTGGTTTTAAGGGATAATGCCTCACATCCATAACGCTACCCAAATAAAGTATTAAGTACCCAGCATCTGTAAAATTGCTCAATTTAAGTATTTTGAGAACTAACAAGGCTTTGTTGATCCCAACTAGGAGGGCCTGGGTAAATATTTCTTACAGGGAAGAAATAGGGGAGTGGGACTAATTGTCAAGTTCTTGCAAAGAGCCAGCACAGGCACAATGGGCCAAATAACCACCCGTGCTGTAATATTGGGTAAAGCAAAGCCACTTCACTAAATAAACCTGACACACACCCAATAACACAGCACAGAATTTCAGCTGATGTTTTTAATAGGCTCTTGATAGCAATTTGACTGCTATCCAATTTAACAAAACAACAGATTGTAAAGTGAGAGATTTTGTTCTCGAGCTTTCATTGTGCCTGACAAGTTTGCACTTGCCCTGTTAATGAGCCAGGTTACAGGCAAGAACAGTTGCTTCGTGTATGCTATCTGTAGGCGCAAGAGGATTAGGTTCCTCTCTCCATCACCGTGTGTTACTTGCATTGATATTCTGAGCCACTGCATCATCTCGGAGTGTAATCACTGAAATACAATGCCCCAAGGGAAGAGGTGAGGGAACGTTTTGAAATAATTCTTCTACATTGTGAGCTGCAGCATAGAATCATGTGAAGCAGGTTGGTGGTAAGAAAGCTGCTCATTTATCTTTGCACTGCTGCCACTGACTCCATTTTGAAGGTATTTCCCAGGCAGCCTTTTTGTGTTTTCCTCTCTCAGAGAGAGCATGAGGAGCAGGGCATTTTTAAGAATGCAAAGACTGGATAAAAGCACAAGGTGCAAAATACACGGGTTTAAAGGGAGTGACGACTCAGTAAAGCATATTACTAAACACGCAGGCACATATTAGCTGCAGCTCAGTGGTAGAACTCTTACTTCCTAAGGCGGCAAATTGAAGGATCAAGTCCCACATGAACATTTTAGTGCCATACTGTTTGGTCAGAGGTGCTACCTACCAGATGTTAAACCAAGGTCCTGTAGTGCTCTCAGGAGATCTAAAGGATCCCATAGTACTATTTCAGAGACGAGCAGGGAAGTTCTATGGGCTCCTGGCCAATATTTATCCTTCAATCAACATCATTAAATACAGGTTATTCATTTGAGAAACTAGGGTTGCTCTCCTTGGAGCAAAGGAGATTTAGGGGAGATTTGGTAAGAGGTGTACGACATTCTGACATTTAGATCAGGTGGATAAAAAAACATTCTTCCCATTAGCTGATGGTACAAAGATTAGGGGACATAAGATTTAAGATTTTGGCCAAAGATATGGGAAGAACGGGAGGGACAATTTTCTGTTTAACACAAAATTGTTGATGACCTGGTTCTCTCCGACAAAGTATTTCTTCAATGGTGAGAGGCTGGGAAGTGTTAAACTTCAAAAGGATTTGGGTGTCTTTGTTCATGAGTCACTGACAGCTAACATGCAGGTACAGCAAGCAATTAAAAAGGCAAATGGTATGTTGGCCATTGTTATAAGAGGATTTGAGTATATTATATAGAGCTTTGATGAGATAACACCTGCAGGTATTGTGTACAGTTTTGGTCTCCTTACCCAAGGAAAGATATACTTGCCACAGAGGGAGTGTAGCAAAGGTTCACCAAACTAATGGAGGGATTGGTTTATGAGGAAAGTTTAAATTGACTGGGCTCTAAACTCTGGAGTTTAAAAGAACAAGAGGTGATTCAAAACTACAAAATACTTACAGGGCTTAACAGGGTAGATGCCTGAAGGATGTTTCCCTTGGCTGGGGTTGGGGGAGGAGGGTCTAGAAGCAGAGAACACAGTCTCAGAATAAGGGGCAGGCCATTTAGGACTGAAATGAAGAATTTCTTCACCCAGAAAGTGGTGAATCTTCGGAATTCTCTGCCCCAGAGGCTGTC
This sequence comes from Carcharodon carcharias, assembly GCF_017639515.1. Taxonomy (NCBI): domain Eukaryota; kingdom Metazoa; phylum Chordata; class Chondrichthyes; order Lamniformes; family Lamnidae; genus Carcharodon; species Carcharodon carcharias. The sequence continues at coordinate 16,765,107 of NC_054496.1, read as the reverse complement.
ATTATGTTCAAGACTTGAGATCGAAAGATTTCTACATATTAAAAACATCAAGGGATAAGGGGATCGTACCTGAAAATGGTGTTGACGTAGATCATCAGCCAGGACCTCGTTAAGTGGTGGAGCAGGCTCGAAAGGCTGAATGGCCTCCTCCTGCTCCTATTTCTATGTTCTCAAGTTATCACATTGCTGTTTGTGAAAGTTTGCTGTGTGCCAATTAGCTGCTGTGTTTCCTCCATTACCACAGTCACTACACTTCAAAAGCACTTCATTGACTGCAAAGTGCTTTAGGAAGTCCTGAAGATGCAATATAAATGCACATAAATTCTTTTATTAGATGGTGCCAGCTTCTATCCAACTCATCAGCACCCACCTGACTGATCAGAATTGTTACAATTGGCCTTATATTTCCAGACGAGGCAAAGGAAAATATCACCTGTAGGTTCAGAATAGAACTATTGACCCACACCCTAATCAACACCTTCAGGTGAGGATCAGCGTTGCAAAGATTTTATATGAGGATCTTTTATTCATTCAAGTGAGAGAAAACAAAGTGAGTCAGGAACATCATCATGGGCAGCGGCCTGCTTCTGCTTGTCAATGTCGCTAGTCAAAATCCTGGAACTCCCTAACAGCACTGTGGGTGTACCTATACCACTGGGACTTCAGCGGTTCAAGAAGGCAGCTCACCCCCACCTTCTCAAGGGATGGCCAATAAATGCTGGCCCAGCCAGCGAAGCCCACATCACATGAATGAATTTTAAAAGAAGAGATTAAAATCGGGCATGTGCAAGAGGCCAGAAGTGGAGGAGCACAGATTGGATAGCTGGAGGAAGTTACAGAGATAGTGAGGGGTATAGCTATGGAGGGATTTGAAAACAACAATAAAACTGTCCGATAGCCAGTGTAATTCAGTCAAGGATGTGGCATGAATGCTACTAGGCACCAGTTAATGTATGGCAGCAGAGTTTTGGATGAGCTCAAGTTTATTAAGTACCAATATCCCTCATCTGAGTGATGTATTGCCGAGCCAGACTTACTGCAACTAATATATATGAACCATCTTCTACCTGACATCAAGAACTCATTGTGTGAAGACGAGCAGAATATACATTGCGTATAATTACTCTGCGTTGCTTTCTTTAGCGAGGGAATGGTGAGAATGTGGAAATCTCGACCACATGGTGTAGTTGAAACGACAGCATAGATGCATTTAGGGGGGAAGCAAGATAAATACATGTGGGAGAAGGAAATAGAAGGTTATGTTGATACAGTAAGAAGAGGTAAGGTTAGAGGGGCCTCGTTTGAAGCATAAGCATCAGTATGGACAGATGGGTCAAATGCTCTGTTTCGGTGCTATAAATTCTATGTAATGTGAGCTACAGAAAGATTTTTTACAGTTATTCATTACAACCAATATCTAACCTCACCAATTTGATCAGATTGTATGTTTCTGTGTAGCCTCTCTCTGGGACATCCCATGTCAGAGTGCAATTTAAAGCAAGGTCTTGTTCCATATGTCTACTGTAATCTGTTAGCAAATATGAGAAATTAGAGGCAGGCCCTTCACACCTGTCAGCGCTCTATCGGAGTTTGCATGAAGCAATCAGACTCAGATTGAATTGAGTTCTTGAACACAAAAATCAAAGCTGACACTCCCACTGCAGTACTGGTAGAGTGTTGCATTGTCGGAGGTGCCATCTTTCGGATGAGACCCAAGTCTGCCCACTCAGATAGATGCAAAGTATCCTGTGGCACTATTTTGAAGAAGAGCAGGGGGGCTCCTCCTACACCCCTCCCACCCACACCACCTTGCTCCCCGGTATCCTGACCAACATTTATCCCTCAATCAACATCACAAAACTGAGCGATCTAGTCATTATCACATTGTTGTAGGATTTTGCTGTGCAAAACTTGGCTGCCTCGTTTCCGATATTACAGCAGTGACTGCTGATTACGAAAAGTATTTTATTGACTTTAAATTTCTTTGGGGCAGTTGCTGGTCATGAAAGGCACTATACAAATGCAAGTCTTTAAGACAGCAGTGAGATTTTTTTTATTCATTCATGGGATGTGGGCTTTGCTGGCTGGACCAGCATTTATTGCCCGTCCCTAATTGCCCTTGAGAAGGTGGGGGTGAGCTGCCTTCTTGAACCACTGCAGTCCGTGTGGGGAAGGTACACCCATAGGGCTGTTAGGGAGGGAGTTCCAGGATTTTGACCCAGCGACAGTGAAGGAATGGCTGATATATTTCCAAGTCAGGATGGCGAGTGACTTAGAGGGGAACTTCCAGGTGGTGGTGTTCCCATGTGTCTGCTGCCAATCAAGATGGCTGCTTTGTCCTGGATGGTGTTGAGCTTCTTGAGTGTTGTGGGAGCTACACTCATCCAGGCAAGTGGGGAGGATTCCATCACACTCCTGACTTGTGCCTTGTAGATGGTGGACAGGCTTTGGGGAGTCAAGAGGTGAGTTTTTCGTTGCAGGATTCCTAGCCTCTGACCTGCTCTTGTAGCCACAGTATTTATATGGCTAGTCCAGTTCAGTTTCTGGTCAATGGTAATCCCAAGGGTGTTGATAGTGGAGGATTCAGTGATGGTAATGCCACTGAATATCAATGTATATCAGTATGTCAGGCAATCTTGAACTGTATAATGAAACTGGTTGTTTCCCCTTAGCCATCTGGACAGTAGTAAGAACAAAACTGGAGAATTTCCCAGTCAGATGCCATAACCTCAGTGGTACATTAACAGAAAATCCCTTATGCACAGCATTTTGGAGTTTCTGCCTGATGTGACCACAGCTGACCGGAGGCACCCCAGCGGGGATATTCCTGGAGCAATAGTGCCAGGCATGCTGAGTGCAGAAAGGAAAGAGAAAGTGAAAATCGCAAATCACAGTAAGTGGCTGAAAATAGGGAGATCCCCACCAGTAATCAAATCAAATTTGACAAATTGCTACCTCCACTTAGCCCTGAGGGGACTGGAAATGTAGCAGGAAATTGTAAAAATAGGTTGAAACAAAGGTTGGAAATGGCATTTGCAAGGAAAATAATCCAGTTGAAAGATAGAAATGAGCAATTTCCTACATGTTATCACACTAGCAGCAATTTCAGCTTTGAAGACGTGAATTTGGTATTGGATGTGGTGGTGAATCAGTTGAGAGCTGATTCAATTTGATCAATGGAATGAATGCGGAGGAATTTCTCCTGGTCACAGGGTGAACCTTCAATCAGTACATCATCCGGTTCAGAGCTTGTGTGGCAGAGTGGCACAATGAAATGTGCTGGGCCCATAACTCAGAGGTTGATGGTTTGAAATCTTCCTCTGTTATTTACATTCTCTGGCATGGACTCGATGGGCCAAATGGCCTCCTTCTGTGCTGTAATTGACTCAAAGACCTACAGACTTAAGTGAACTGATATGATACTGGAAAGGGTATAGTTATGTGTAAAACATAATCCAGTTAAACACAATTTGACCAGATTTTGTACTGAGTTGTTTGTTAGCCTTGTGCCTAAAGGTCTTTGGGCTCTTGCAGAGCAAGTTGCAGTCAGCCAACCATCCAATAAAAGTTCAGGGGCCAGATAAAACAGTGCGAGAGAAGGGAGCGGAGGACCAGATAAAACAGTGCGAGAGAAGAGAGCGGAGGACCAGATAAAACAGTGCGAGAGAAGAGAGCGGAGGACCAGATAAAACAGTGTGAGAGAAGAGAGCGGAGGACCAGATAAAACAGTGTGAAAGAAGAGAGCGGGGGACCAGATAAAACAGTGTGAGAGAAGAGAGCGGAGGACCAGATAAAACAGTGCGAGAGAAGAGAGCGGAGGACCAGATAAAACAGTGTGAGAGGAGAGAGCGGGGGACCAGATAAAACAGTGCGAGAAGAGAGCGGGGGACCAGATAAAACAGTGCGAGAGGAGAGAGCAGGGGACCAGATAAAACAGTGCGAGAGAAGAGCGTGGTGGAGCAGATAAAATAGTGCAGGATGAGAGAGCGATGGACCAGGTAAAACAACGTGGGAGGAGAGACCAATGACCTGATAAAACATTGCAGAGAGATCTGGATACCAGATAAAACAGCATGAGGAGAGAGCGGCAGACCGGATAAAACATCACAACAGGAGAGGGCTACAGGCTAGATAAAACAGTACGAGTGGAGGGGGTGCGGGACCAGATAAACAGCACAACAGGGGAGCATGACAGACGGACCAGATAAAAGAGCACGAGAGGACAGAGCGGCAGAACAGATAAAACAGAATGGGAGGAGAGAGTGGGGGCCAGATAAAACAGCATAAGGAGGAGAGAGTGATAGACTGGATAAAACAGCATGAGAGGAGAGGGCGGGAGACCAGATTAAACAGCACGAGAGGATAGAATGCGATGGACTAGGTAAAAGAGTACAAGAGGAGAAAGAGGAGGACCAGATAAAACAGCGTGAAAGGTGAGAGTGGTGGACTAAATGAAACAGTGTGAGAGGAGAGAGTGGGGGGCCCAATAAAACAGCCTAAGTAGAGAGAGCGGGGGACCAGATAAAACAGTGTGAGAGGAGAGAGCGGGGGACCAGATAAAACAGCGCAGGAAGAGAAAGAGAGGGAGCGTGGTGGGCCAGATAAAACAGTGCGAGAGGAAAGATTGACAGGCCGGATATAACAGTGTGAGAGGAGAGAGTGGGGGACCTGATAAAACAGCACAAGAGGAGAGAGCGGGGGACCAGAAAAAACAGTGCAAGAGAAGGGAGCAGGGGAACAGATGAAAAAGTGTGAGAGGAGAGAGTGAAAGACTGGATAAAACAGTGCGAAAGGAGAGATCAGTGGACCAGATAAAACAGCGCGAGAGGAGAGAACGATGGACGGATAAAACAGCGCAAGAGGAGAGCAAAGGTAATCCATGAGGTCGAGACCAGAAACCCAGAAGACACACAGTCCTGCTTCTTGGGTGAGATCAAAGGTTGTGGTTCTTCATTTTGGAATGCTGACATCTGGGTAAACGGCCATCTGACAAATTTTAAATTAGGTTCAGGTGCCAACGTGACAGTCCTGTCAGCCGAGGAGCCATGGCTTCGAACAACAGACGCCCCACTTTCTGGGGCAGGAGGAGTCCGGCTCCTGGTCATTAGCATGATCCTGGAACCACATGAGATTTGGCAGCAAACAGATCTTTAAGCTGATGTACGTCATCCATAACCAGCCTTTGTCTCTCCTGAGCAGGGATGCCTGCAAAGCCCTGGATCCCCTCCAAAAGGCAGAGGATGTCAAGACTCTCACTGTTGTTAGCCAACCAGAACTACACAGCCCCAAGTACTCAAACACTAAAGAGTATTCAGGCTTGAATTTCACCTTTGATCTCTCTTGTCTATTTGTGGAGCGTTTTTGCTCATTATTATTCTAGGTTCAGGAAAGTTCGCAATGGTCCTACCGCCCACAAGATTACCATGACACATCCAGTGGAAACAGTGCCAGAGAATCATCAGCAGTCCAAGAAGCCTCTACCTCCAACTACGATGATGGTACAGCAACCGCTGTGCACAACACTGCAACTTCCAGCCAACATGCCACAACCACAAGGGAGGCTGGAATCCGGTATCAGTCTCTCACCATTGACAACAAAGAGCAGTGGTGAGTGTAATGCTAAATCTCCTCCTCCTCCTTCAGAGGGCTTCGAGGAGGCTCACACAAAGAAAGCGGAATAAAAAGCAGTGCCAAGGGGGTGAATACCATGCTCGTCATCCCACCAAGAAATGATCAAGAATAACAGCAACTGTGCAAAAATACTACAGTTGGACGAACCAAGCGTGGTTCCACATAAAGCATGGAAGTAAAGAATGAAAGCATACCCAAATGCTAGTCCAACCTCCGAGCCAACAGCAAGAACCAGAACCAACAGAGCCTACTACTCCTTGGACAGAACGGTGAACGAGATGTGGAAGGGTTATAAGGCCTCCAGGTCACTCGAACCTCAAACTTCAAGGACTTGAAGGTGACAGGTGGGTTACTGAGAATATTGTAATAATGCTAACACAGTATCAGCAATAATATTGGAATAGAACTAAGGCAGTAACAACCAGGTAAATGCAGAAGACTAATTACAATGTAAGACTTGAAGTAAACTAATGTAACTCCATATCCAGGGTGTAAAGGCTTAGGAAGTAGTGTAGTATAAAGGTCCAGTACTCACTAGGTTAATGTGTGACTGAGTACAGTACTACCCACACAGTGATGTAACCCAAACCTAGGGTCAGTATGGTGTTGAGCAGAGGCATGTTAAGACCTAGACATGGAGGTAGCTCCTTGTCTGTACCCTTTACATATAAGCAGTTGATAAAGACTTGCTCTTAAAATAAGAAGACTATGAAGACTGCTCTAACAGACCTGTTTTGTAACCAACACCATCCCAACAGGGAAAGCAGTGGATCAGTTAAAACAGCATGAGAAGGGAGAGTGGTGGACCAGCAAGAGGGGAGAGCAGAGGACCAGCGAGAGGGGAGAGTGGTGGACCAGCGAGAGGGGAGAGCAGAGGACCAGCGAGAGGGGAGAGCAGAGGACCAGCGAGAGGGGAGAGCAGAGGACCAGCGAGAGGGGAGAGCAGAGGACCAGCGAGAGGGGAGAGCAGAGGACCAGCGAGAGGGGAGAGCAGAGGACCAGCGAGAGGGGAGAGCAGAGGACCAGCGAGAGGGGAGAGCAGAGGACCAGCGAGAGGGGAGAGCAGAGGACCAGCGAGAGGGGAGAGCAGAGGACCAGCGAGAGGGGAGAGCAGAGGACCAGCGAGAGGGGAGAGCAGAGGACCAGCGAGAGGGGAGAGCAGAGGACCAGCGAGAGGGGAGAGCAGAGGACCAGCGAGAGGGGAGAGCAGAGGACCAGCGAGAGGGGAGAGCAGAGGACCAGCGAGAGGGGAGAGCAGAGGACCAGCGAGAGGGGAGAGCGGTGGACCAGCGAGAGGGGAGAGTGGTGGACCAGCGAGAGGGGAGAGTGGTGGACCAGCAAGAGGGGAGAGCGGTGGACCAGCGAGAGGGGAGAGTGGTGGACCAGCGAGAGGGGAGAGCAGAGGACCAGCGAGAGGGGAGAGTGGTGGACCAGCAAGAGGGGAGAGCAGAGGACCAGCGAGAGGGGAGAGTGGTGGACCAGCGAGAGGGGAGAGCAGAGGACCAGCGAGAGGGGAGAGTGGTGGACCAGCGAGGAGGGTTCACTCTGTGGGTCCAGAGTGGATCTGAGCAAAATCAAAGTATGACCTCACTCATTGGTTCACGAGTATTTTTCTTTTGCTTCTTTATCTTTCAAAACTCAGCAATGTATTTTGTTGGTAATTGTAAGGTTATTTTAATACTAGTAAGGTTTACTAATAGTAGTAAAGCTTATTACAGGTACAATGTCCCAAGCCTGTCACCTTTGGCTCTGAGACCATGCTGGATTTCAGACTTTCCTGGATTTTGGGGATTGAAAGATCAATTCTTTCACACAGGCTGTCTCTAAAAATAACTCAGTTGTAGATCACAGGACGAGAGTTTGATTAGATAATATTTTAAAAATGTATTAATCCAACAATGGAGTGATCCTTGCAATGAAAGAGCATTTGCTTGGACTGTAATAATGGGGACAGAGAGAAACAGCTGATTCCTGATCCCCTCACCCGAAAGGAGCCAGGAATGCTGCAATTGGGATCTTCCCGCTAGTGGAACGGCACCTTTGTGTCTGGAGATTAAGGAAGGCTGGTGGGGAAGCAGATATTAAAGTGCTGCCTGTCCTCTGGGATCAGCCCAAGAATGGCCTCTTCATTCCCCCACTTATTCTGTTCCAAAGGCAGTGCCTTAGAGAAAACTGTCCAGAGGGTTTTAAACTAAATAGTGGGTGGAAGGGAGCATGTGAGAGGAGATGTGGTAAAACAAAGGGAAACAACAAAGTACTAGAATAGAGGTAGCGATTTAGAAAATGATAATCATAGTATGGCAGGAAGGGGCAGAGAGTGGAAACATAAGACTGCACCAGCAGATAAGGCCAGGGATTGCAAAACATAAAAAGACAGAGTTAAAGGCTTTGTATCTGACTGTGTGCAGCATTCGTAACAAAATGGATGAATTGTTAGCACAGATAGAAATGAATATGCATGACTTGATAGCCATCACGGAGACATGGTTGAAGGGTGACCAAGGCTGAGGCCTGAATATCGAAGGGTATTTGACATTTTGAAAAGATAGGAAGCTAGAAAAAAGTGGTGGGGTAGCTTTGTTAAATAAGGATGTCATTAGTACAGTAGTGTGAGATGACCTTAGCTCAAAATAGCAAGATTTAGAATCAGTTTGAGTAGGGATAAGAAATAGGAAAGTTAAGAGGTCAGTTGTGGGAGTAGTTTATAGACACCCAAACAGTGGTTATGCTGTAGGACAGGGTATACAGGAAGAAATAAATGGGGCATGTAAGACAGATACTGCAATAATCATGGGTGACTTTAATCTACCTGTAGATTCGTCAAAACAGATTGGCAAAAGTAGCCTGGAAAATTAGTTCATAGAGTGTATTCAAGACAATTTCTTAGAGCACTATGCTGTGGAGCCAACCAAGACGTAGGCTTTTCTGGGCCTGGTAATGTGCAATGCAATAGGATTAGTCAATAACCTCATGGTAAATGAACCTCTTGGCGACAGTGATCATAACATGATAGAATTTCAAGTTCAGTTTGAAGGAGAGAAGTGTTGGTCTAAGACTAGTGTTTTAACCTAAATAAAGGTACATATAAGGCTTTGAAGGCAGAGCTGGGTAAAGTGAATTTGGTGATTAGCTTAAAAGATAGGACAGTAGCAATGCAGTGTCAGACTTTTAAAGAGCTATTTAATAACTATCAAGCAAAGATTTATCCCAGTGAGAAAGAAAGACTCTTTGAGAAGGATACATCATCTGTGGCTAACTAAGGAAGTTAAGGATAGTATCAAAGTGAAAGAAATACTACAAATCTGCAAAGATTAGGGTAAGTCAGAAGATTGAACAGATTTTAAGAACCAGCAAAGAATGACTAAAAAAAACATAACGAGGGACAAAATGGAATATCAGAGAAAGCTAGCAAGTCATATGCAAAGAGATAGTAAGAGGTCCTACAAATATTTAAATAAGAAAAGAGTAACCAAAGCAAGCGGTTGTCCTCTAGAGAGTGAGTCTGGGGAACTGATAATGGAATACAAGGAAATGGCAGAGGCAGGTATTTTGTGTCTGTCTTCACTGTAGAAGACTTAGAAAACTTCTCAAAGGTACTTGAAAATCAAGAGGTGAAAGGGAGGGAGGAACTTAAAACAATCACCATCACCAGGGAAAAGGTGCTGGGAAAACTATTAGACCTTCTGAAGGCTGACAAATCCCCTGGGCCAGATGGCTTGCGCCCTAGGGTCTTAAAAGATATGGCAGAGACAGTAGAGACAGTGGTTATAACCTTCCAAAATTCCTTAGATTCTGGATGGGTCCCAGAGGATTGGAAAATAGCAAATGTAACAACTTCATTCAAGAAAGGAGACAAAAAGCAGGAAACTATAGGCCAGTTAGTCTAGCATCTGTCATGGAATCCATTATTAAGGATGTTATAGTAGGATACTTAGAAAATCATAATGCGATCAGGCAGAGTCAACATGGTTTTGTGAAATGGAAATCGTGTTTAACTCATTTATTGGAGATCTTTGAGGAAGTAACAAGCAAGGTGGATAAAGGGGAACGTGCAGTGTTCTTGGATTTCTAAAAGACACTTGATTGGTACCACATCAAAGGTTACTACACAAGATAAGAGCACGTGGTGTAGGGGATAACATATTAGCATGGAAAGGATTAGTTAGCTAACAGGAAGCTGAGAGTAGGAATAAATGGGCCTTTTTTGGGTTGGGAAGCTATAATCAGTGGAGTGCCACCGGGATCAGTGCTGGGGTCTCAACTATTTACAATCTACGTCAATTATTTGGATGATGGGACTGAATGTACGACAGCTAAATTTATTGATGACACCAAGGTAGGTAGGAAAATAAATTATCAAGAGGAGGTAGAGGGTCTGTAAAGGGATATAGGTAGGTTAAGTGAGTGAGCAAAAGTTTGGCAGTTGGACTATATTGTGGGAAAATATGAACTAGTCCACCTTGGCAGGAAGAATGGTAAAGCAACATATTACTTAAATGGAGAAAGGCTACAGAACTCGGTGGTACAGATTGGATCTGGGTGTACTGGTACATGAAACAACCACAAAAGGTCAGTTTGCAGCTGATTAGGAAGGCAAATGCAATATTGGTGTTTATTGCATGGGGAATGGAATATGATAGAATGGACATTTTACTGCAGCTGTACAGGGTCTTGGTGAGATCACACCTGGAATACTGTGTACAGCTTTGGTCTCCTTATTTGAAAAGGGATATGATTGCATTGGAAGCTGTTCAGAGAAGGTTCACTCCACTCATTCCTGGGATGAAGGGCTTGTTTTATGAAGAAAGGTTGAACAGATTGAGCCTATACACATTGGAGTCTTTTTTCTCTCAGAGAGTTATTGGTCTGTCGAATTCTCTTCCCCAGAAAGCGGTGGAGGCTGGGTCACTGAATTTATTCAAGGCTGAGTTAGATAGAATTTTAATAGACACAAGAGTCAAGGGTGATGGAGGCGGGGCGCAGATAGCAAAGTTGAGACCACAACCAGATCAGCCATGATCTTATCGAATGGTGGAGTGGGCTCGAAGGGCAGAATGGCCTACTCCTGCTCCTAAGTCCAAGTTCTTATGTTCTATGCTCCTTTATAGGGCATCTAAGGAGCTATGTGATCAGGGCAAGACACCGTGCCTCTCTGTAGCCAATCAGGTGGAAAAATTGTAAATAAGCAGCGCACAATTTGAAGCAGGAAGTGTCAGGTAAACCAGTCAATTCAGTGTCAAATTGGGTACAGAAATAAAGAGGGAAAGAAAGATTTGATTGAGAGGCATTAAAGGCAAAGAAAAAGCAAAAAAAAAAAGAGAAACAAGCCTGTTAAAAGTGACTCGAAAACAATAGCTTCAGACAATGATTTTGAATGTCGAATACACTTTTCCAAAGCTTAGATGCTGAACCAATGATTATATTCACTTGGGACGTAAGGAGACTAATGGATATGAAGAAAGGGTGAAGAGTTGATTAAAGAGATAAAGAGCAACCAGGCTTAACAACATAATGGTACAAAGCTCCCACGCCTCCTTTCTGATCATTGTGGAGCGCTCACAACTTGGTGCTCTCCTGGTGCAGAATGATCTGAATGATATTTCAGTGAATATCTTTGCCCTAGGACCATGCACCAAACCCTGGAATAAAGTGGGTGCACGCCATCACTTGCAACACAGTTTGATGCAACATTCTAGTGATACACTCTGGTGAATCCACACTGTAGCCCTCAGGCCAGTCCCTGAGGTCAGTATCCAACACTGAACACAATACTCCAGATGAAGTCTGACCAAAAATCTGTTGGGACGAAGTATCACTTCCTCGTTTTCAAACTACAGGCCCCTTGAGATAAAAGCCAACATTCTGTTAAGTCTCTACATTGACTTTGTTGTACCTGTGTATCAGTTTTTGATGATTTATATTCATGGACAGCTTTACTCTTTGCTTTTCCACAGCTCTGGTTGCTGACTTTCTTGACAGTGGAAACTCTATCAAAACACTGTTAAGGAGGACGTTCAAGTGGAGCACAAATGCTGTGTAGCCTATGTGACATGTCTTTCTCAGATTCAAAGCAAATGGCCTTGCACTTCTCTGACAATGAACTCCACAACATTCCTGAAGGTAACATACACACAGGGGGAAGTGTGTCTGACAGGGAGGTGAGGCAGGTATCTCCCAACAAGGTGGCTCCTCTCTTCTGAGGGTAGAGGAAGGCAAAGGTGATAGTGTATCCCAGCATGGGGAACCTGAATCAATTCTCTCCAGTTGGACCCTTTCATTCATTTTGACAGCTTTGAGCTGTGGCATCTGGGTCACTGTTACTCCCACGTGAACTGTTTTGACAGCTCTCACCATTCTTTGCAAATCTTCTTTTAAATTTAGAATATTCTTTTGTGGGCTGAAGCACAGATTGTCATTTTAATGTGGGTGGCCCAATATTAGTGTTGCACTGATGGAACTGGCTGATGGATGCCTTACGCATGCCAGCACAGCCCACAAAGAACACGTCAACTCCCCGCTCCCCAGCCCCTGCCACCTGCAACATCCTGGCACCAACACCATTCCTGCTCTCAAATGAAGAGTCTCCAAACTCCTGTAATTCTATTGGAAAAACACGGCGTACAGAACGGCAACCAACAGGTTAAAGCTAACAAACAGGCCACCCTCCCAGTGTTTCACACTGTGAGACCTTCCCCTATCAAATAGAAGGCCTCATCAGCAACCTGTAACCATGGTTATGGCATGAGGCCTGCTTATTAAAGGCAGAGTGTCAAACGTCCAGCTTACTCTGAAAAAGTGACAGCAAAGGCTGAATTTGTGCTACACAAATATTCTTAGCTAGTACCTAACTAACCAACCGTAATCACTTACTATATACCCCCTTGACATTACACTATAATCTAATACCTAAGTATTAAATCATCCTATATTTAATTCCCTTATAATGTCACCCTATATTTAAATAACCGACTCAAGTTACTACTATAAGCTCTCTGTAATTGAATGTTCTGAGGTGTTATAATTTAAAGTGGGATTTAGACTAATAAAGGGGCCACTAGCTTGGAATGTCATCGACAAGTTTCTGAATTGAGCTGGAGGGCTGTTTTGCTGTTTCTCCCCTCCACTCTCCACATCCTCTCCAGAACTCACAAGGGTTTGGTTCACTCTCTCTGTCTGACATGCTCCTGATGTTAAAAAGAAAGACTTGCATTTATATACCACCTTTCGCAACCTCAGGAGGTCTTAGAGCGCTTTACAACCAATGAAATTAAGTCACTGTTGTAAAGTAGGAAATGCAGCAGCCAATTTGCACACAGCAAGCTCCCACAAGCGGCAATAATAACTAGATAATGAGTAGATCATCTGCTTGAGCAATGGGATAATCATTGGCCAGGATATTGGAGAAACCTCCCTGTTGTCCTGTGAATAGATCTAGGGGATCTGTTACATCTACCTGAGACAGCAGACATCAGTTTAACATCTTATCTGACATCCGATAGTGCTGCACTGATGTGAGTATGCTTGGCCATTGGATGAAGACATCCCTCCTGAGGTAAGCCTGCTACCTCCTCTCCTGAGCCAGGAGTATCAGGTGAAGTTCCTGGGAGGCCAGTCCTTGATATCGAGCCACTCTCTACCCGTCACGGCTGTTTGTTCTGGAATTCAGCTGGCAAATCCAGTGACTGTCCATTAGTGTCACCTGACTGAAAATAGTGGCAGTATCCCTGCTCCGGCTTCTTATGCCTGTGGTCCTCACAGCACAACAAGCACGCCACAAAACCAATTAATACAGTGAGTACAGTTTATCACAGGCCAAGCCAGCATCTCATGATGCCACGATCCTACAGTGACAGCATGGCAGCATCAGTAACAGCATTACTCTCAGTGAGACAGGAACAGGCACACTAGACACCTTCAGCGTATCATTCACAGATGTACTGAGAACTCCCTCTGTGTGTTATAACAGGCGCACTGAGACACTCTCTGTGCAACAGTAATAGGTTCACTAAGAAACCTTCAGTGTGACAGTCACTGGAGTGCTGAGAAACCTTCAGTGTGACAGTCACAGGAGCGCTGAGAAACCTTCAGTGTGACAGTCACAGGAGCGCTGAGAAACCTTCAGTGTGACAGCAACAGGTTCACTGAGAAACCCAAAGTGAGACAGTCACAGGCATACTGAGACAATAAAAAGGGTACTGAGAAACCCTCTGTGTGTCAGTAACAGGCATATTGGGACAAATTCAGTGTGACAAAAACAAGTGCACTCTGCTTCCTGTAGCAACAGACTGGGCCTGATAACAGAGTCACTTTTCCACTCCCCCCAGGTTGTGTAACTGAGTCTGTCAGGTGGAGATATGGTTTCTTTTGTGTGATCACACACCAGTAACGCTTCCTTCACCAAGTCAGCAGCTTTGCTTCATCTCAGTTCTATTCCCTGCCGGCCCTGCTCCTGCTCCTGGCTTTGTGCAGAGGAGATCGCTTCTCACCCTGAAGCCAGCCAGGTTTTCTGGGATATCCTCCTGAGTCATTCTCCTCTGGGTTCCCCTCATGATGGCTGCTGTAATAAGTCTGCCTTGGAGCACAAATCTGCAGTAATACACTGACTATTCCTCCGACAATGTCAGTGGCAGCACATTCTTACCGTTGAGTCACGAAGGTTCAATTCCTACTCTGTTAGAGTTAAGCACAAATTCCAGTGCTTCACTATATGTCAGAGGTGGCGTCTTTCAGATGAGATATTAACCTAGCTCCTGACCAGTGCCGTTTCACATAGACATAAAAGATCCCATGGTCTTATGTTAAAGAAGAACAGGGGTGGTCACCCAGTATCCTGGTCACAATTTATCCTTCAACTAACATCACTTAAAAATGATGATCTGGTCATTGCTGTTTGTGGGAGTTTGCTGTATGCAAATTAGTTGCTGCATTCCTTACATCGCAACAGTGACTACAAATTTCTGACTACAAAACATCTTGGGATGTCTTGAAGTAGAGAAAGGCGCTATATTAATGCAAGATTTTCTTTTTGTGCAGCTTCAATTTGCCTCAGCTCATCTGTACTATAGAAAGGAGGTACATCAGGCCGGGGGGGGGGTGGGGGGAGGAGGGAGGAGGGGCAGTGGGAGGGGGAGAGGGAGGGGGAGAGGGGAGGGGGGAGACGGGAAAGGGGGAGTGGAGGGGAGAGGGGTGGGGAGAAGGGAGGGAGAGGGAGGGGGAGGGGGAGGGGAAGGGGGAAGGGGGAGTAAATTGGAAATAAAACTTTGTGAGAGCTCCTTTAAGAAAACAGATTAAGGAGCTGAAGTGTTGAAGAGGGAATTGGGCTGGGAGATGTGAGCTCTCATGTCTATTTTCTGCTGTCTGACTGATTGACTTGTTTCTATCTGCTCCTATCCCTGCTCCCCCCACCCCCCCTCCCAACCCCACAACATTGCTCCATTTTATTCCCAGCGGGACGTGACTGCTTCCATTGAAAGCTGTTACAATCCTGGGCCTTGGCCAGCTCAGTCTAGTGATCGAGCTTGTGTTTGGAGGCCGTGAATAGGTGGTGGGCCCCCTGAGACGGGAGGCGTGGACTTCATATCACACCACCAGCAAGAGGGGCGTGCTCTTGTTAAAATTAGGAGAGGTTCCACCGTGCCCAACCTCTGCAGCCCTTCCTGAGCCTCCGTAGCTGTCAGGCTGAGGGATGACTCGCTGTAATGCTCAACAACAACTTCTGTTGCTCAGCAACCAGAATGCCAGAGACCTGGTTTGCTTCATGAGAAATTGCTGCTCAACAGAATTTTTTCTTTCTCTCTGGCTCATTCCTAAAGCAGAAAGAATGCGGGTTAATTAGTATTGAGTGGGATAGTGAGGAAGGGCAGTGTAAGGGAGACTCAGTAATGATTGCTGGGGGATGGGGGTTAAAAATTAAAGGGGAATGGGTTAAGGCCCTAAAGATCTTCAGTCTCAGTATAAACATTAATTTATTAACTGTCGACATTTTTTAAAGCTTTTCTTTATGTGTTTTGTTCTCCCTCTGCCCCACTGCTGTTGCACTCAGTGTCTCCCTGTAACCAGCTCCAGGAGCTCGGTGCAGGGGCCAGTGTTATTCATGCCCTGTGAAGCTGTCACTTGCTTAACCCCACCATGAGGTTCCCTTCTGCCTCTCTTCTCCTGGTGCTGGCACCCATTGGCATTCAGTACCAAGAGTGTCCAAGTGCCTGGCTTCAAATAGCATTCCTCGCATAGGAGCCTACAGCTATTGCACTGTGAAGGGCTCCACACTGAGTTTGATCCAGTCTTTGCATTGGTTATTGATCATGGGGGGAGACGATTTTTCTCTCTCCCCATGCTCTTATTGCCTAAGGGTTCTGAGGTTAACTATAATCCCTCCCACCAAATGCAGCTGGGGTCTGCTAGCTCAGGGGAGCCTAGGGGATTGAACCTAAGGGCTCCTGGTCTGTTTGCTTCAGTTACTAACTCATTGACTACCAGCTGAGACATTGAGCGGGATGGGGGTGGGGGTGGGGATGCTGTGTGGGTATGAACGTCTTGTCAGACTGTGAGGGAAGCTGAAGACATCAGCACTAGCAAGATGAGACCAACATAAAAGATCCTGGATAGCTATTCATTATCACCATGGAAACAGCCCCAGCCTGCCCTTCGCTTAACAGTTTGAATCGACATGTCTCATCTCATAATGGGGTCTTGTAATGAAGCGGCAAAAACGTTAACTGTTTGATGTTATTGAATTCCCTTCTTCCCTTGGTGATTGCTCTTAAAAGCACTGACAAAGGGCTGGGGTTGCAAGAGGCCTACTGGTGGGACTGACAGAATCACAGAAGGAGGCCATTTGGCCCATCGTTTCTGCACCAGCTCTCTGAATGAACAACTTCTTAGTGCCATTCTCCCTTCTCCTTGTAACCCTGCACATTCTTCCTTTGCAGGTAACAGTCTAATTCCCTCTTGAATGCTTCGATTGAACCTGCCTCCACCACAATCTCAGGCAGTGCATTCCAGATCTTAGCCACTCGTGTGAAAAAGTTTTTTCTCATATCGCTTTTGCTTTTTTTTTGCCGATTCCTTTAAACCTGTGCCCTCTCATTCTTGATCCTTTCACAAGTGGGAACAGTTTGTCCCTCCCTAATGTGTCCAAACCCCTGATGATTTTGAATACCTCTATCAAATCTCCTCTCAGCTTTCTTTTCTCCAAGAAAAACAGACCTAACTTCTCCAATCTATCTTCATAACCGAAGTTCCTCATCCCTGGAACCATTCTTGTGAATCTTCAGCATCTTAACATCCTTCCTAAAGTGCGGCACCCAGAGCTGGATGCAATATCCTGTCAGAGGAAACTAGTCCACAACTCAAAATCAGAATTGTTCCTTCTTTCCTCCTGCTATCCCTGTCCAGTCCTCTCCAAAGGTCTTGTTCACTCATCACCCCTTGACTTTGGCTCCCAATCCGAAAACGCCTGGTTTTCAAGTCTCCGCATGTCCTCACCATACCTTATCTCAGCAACCTCCTCCAGCCCCAGAACCTGTGAGATATCTGCACTCCTCCAGTTCTGGCTTTTTGTGCTTCTGCAATTTACTTCACCTCACCATTGAAGACCGTGCCTTCAGCTGTCTAACCCCTAAACTCAGGAATTCCTTTCCTAAAAATCTCCACCCCTTCTCCTTAAAACCAATTTCTTCCACCAAGCTTCTGATCTCCTGTCCTAATAGCTCGATGTCAAACTTTGTCTGGTATTGTTCCTGTCAAGCGCCTTGGGAATTATTCTATGTTACAGGCACGAGATAAGTGCAAGTTGTTGTTGTGTACCACATATCAGAAACCAACTCAAAAAACTCACTTATCACCCCACCAGTCTCCGCATTCAAAGGATCATCTTCGGCCATTTCCGCCAACTCCAGCATGTTGCCACGACCAAACACATCTTCCCTTCACCCCCCCCGGCGGCATTCTGTAGGGATCGTTCCCTCCATGACACCCTGGTCCACTCCTCCATCACCCCCTACTCCTCAACCCCCTCCCACGGCACCTTCCCATGCAACCGCAGAAGATGCAACATCTGCCCCTTCACTTCCCCTCTTCTCACTGTCCAAGGGCCCAAACACTCCTTTCAAGTGAAGCAGCATTTCACTTGCACTTCCCTCAACTTAGTCTACTGCATTCGTTGCTCCCAATGCGGTTTCCTCTACATTGGAGAGACCAAACGCAGACTGGGTGACCGCTTTGCAGAACACCTTCGGTCTGTCCGTAAGCATTACCCAGATCTCCCTCTCGCTTGCCATTTCAACACTCCACCCTGCTCTCATGTCTGTCCTTGGCTTGCTGCATTGTTCCAGTGAAGATCAACGCAAACTGGAGGAACAGCACCTCATCTTCTGACTAGGCACTTTACAGCCTTCCGGACTGAATATTGAGTTCAACAATTTTAGATCATGAACTCTTTCCTCCATCCCCACCCCCTTTCCGTTTCTTCCCCCTCCTTTTTGTTTTTTCCAATAATTTATATAGATTTTACTTTTCCCACCTATTACCATTATTTTTAAATGTATTTCCACCCATTGTTTACCTATACCTTTTAGCCCTTTTAGTATTCCTTCACCCCACCCCCGACTAGAACTATCTGTACCTTGTCTGTCCTGCTTTCTACTCTTAATTAGCACATTCCTTTAGATAATATCACCAACTTCAACACCTCTTTGTCCTTTTGTCTGTGACATCTTTTGGTTATCTCCACCAATTACTGGCTGCTTATCCCAAAACCGCCCCCCCCTTAAACCAGCTTATATTTCACCCCTTTCCTATTTTTACTTAGTTCTGTTGAAGGGTCATGAGGACTCGAAATGTCAACTGTGCTCTTCTCCGCCGATGCTGCCAGACCTGCTGAGTTCTTCCAGGTATTTCTGTTTCTGTTTCTGTTTCAAAAAACTGCTGTGATTTGGATGCATGTTGAAGATCCCATGTCACTGTTTAAGGGCCAGAACTCCCCAACCCCGCACCCCCTGCTTGACTGTACTTCAAAGTAAATCAGTGTATGCGAAGGAGAGAGCTCTGATACTATATAAAGGCACATTCCGTCTCTTGCTCCACTGCTAGTTACTGTTTGGAGGGAGAAATGTGCAGCAAGTGATTGAGGCTTTGCCAGCCAGTGGTTAGTTTTATAAGGAGCTGGGTGTTACCCTGCTGAACAGCTTCCTCATTGAGCGGGTTGGGAGTAGTGAGACATGTCTCTCATTCCTTGCATTTGTAGTCTTGGTTTTTCTCAATCCTTTGGATCCACACCAAGGTGTTTCCTAGTCTCTCTGGCAGCTGCTCCTCTGCTGGCCGCACAAATGATTAATTCTTCCTGGCCTTCTTATTGACATTCTCACGTTCGTTTTAAATCCCCATCCCGGCCTTGCCCCTCCGTCCCTCCCTCTGTAACCTCCTCCTACCCTGTGAGCTCTCAGTGCTCCTCCAATCCTGGCCTCCACCGTTGGCGACCTTTCCTTCAATTGCCTAGCCCTAAACTCTGGAATTCCTTCCCTAAATCTCTCTCCCTCTCCTCCTTTAAGCACTCTTTAGAATTTGCTGCCTTGCATATTTGTTGTCACCTTTCCACAGTGCCCTTACAGGGCGCTATGTCAAATTTTGTTCCATAACTGTGGACGCCCTGGGACTGTTTACTATGCTAAGGGTGCTACATCAATGCAAATTGTTGTTGTATTAGAAAGAAAGGCAGACCTGCCTTCCCCAATCTCATCACATCAATGGTGGGTGAGAGGGATAGAGAAGGGACATGAAGGATCAGAGCAGTAGTAGGTGGCATTCGGCCAATTGCATTGATTTTTTACCGCCTCGTACCAGATGGATTTTCCGGCCCAGGTTTGGTGGGACCCGCCATGGGAGATTTGGCGGCCCAGCCAAAAGCTCATTGACTCTCGGTGGGACCGGACACTCCCAGTGGTGGGCGGGGCCGGGATATCCCACCCGAAATCTTTTATCCCTAGGTGCCAAGCTGAGGTACGACCTTAAAAAAATGACTAAACTCTGCTTACGTAAACCAGAAATTGTTAGGCAAGTGGGAGAAATGTGTTCACACGAAACGCTTTCCCACAAGGGGCAGGGAGTGCGGCAGGAGGATTGTCTGGTGCATAAACACCTTATAGATCAGTTGGGGTGAATCGCCTGTTTTGTAAAATTCTATGGTACATCATTCAAAGGGGAATTGGATAAGCCACTGTCCAGGGATAAACCTCTCTGTTTGCTGAGGTCCCCAGCATCACAGGTGCCAGTCTTCAGCCAATTTGATTCACTCCACGTGATATCAAGAAACGGCTGAAGGCACTGGATACTGCAAAGGCTATGGGCCCTGACAATATTCCAGCAATAATACTGAAGACTTGTGCTCCAGAACTTGCTGCGCCCCTAGCCAAGCTGTTCCAGTGCAGCTACAACACTGGCATCTACCCAGCAAAGTGGAAAATTGCCCAGGTATGTCTTGTACACAAAAAGCAGAGCAAATCCAACCCGGCCAATTACCGCCCCATCCATCTACTCTCCATCATCAATAAAATGATGGAAGGAGTCACCATCAGTACTATCAAGTGGCACTTGCTTAGCAATAACCTTCTCACTGATGTTCAGTTTGGGTTCCGCCAGGGTAATTCAGCTCCTGACCTCATTACAGCCTTGGTTCAAACATGGACAAAAGAGCTGAACTCCAGAGGTGAGGTGAGAGTTACTGCCCTTGACATCAAGGCAGCATTTGACCGAGTGTGGCATCAAGGAACCCTAGCAACACTGGAGTCAATGGGAATCAGGGGAAAACTCTCTGCTGGTTGGAGTCATACCTAGCACAAAGGAAGGTGGTTGTGGTTATTGGAAGTCAATCATCTCAGTTCCAGAACATCACTGCAGGAGTTCCTCAGGGATGCACTGCAGAAACTCCCCCAGGCTCCTTTAGACAGCACCTTCCAAACTCACGACCACTACCATCTAGGAGGACAAAGGCAGCAGATTCATGGGAACACCACCACCTGGAAGTTCCCCTCCAAGCCAGTCACCATCTTGACTTGGAAATATGTCGGCCGTTCCTTCACTGTCACTGGGTCAAGGTCCTGGAACTCCCTCCCTAACAGCACTGTGGGTGTACCTACACCACATGGACTGCAGCAGCTCAAGGAGGCAGCTCACCACCACCTTCTCAAGGGCATTTAGGGATGGGCAATAAATTCTGGCCTAGCCAGCGACACCCACAGTCCAAAAATGAATTTTTAAAATGTGACCCGAAGCTGAGCTTCCGAGCACA
Organism: Carcharodon carcharias; assembly: GCF_017639515.1. Taxonomy (NCBI): domain Eukaryota; kingdom Metazoa; phylum Chordata; class Chondrichthyes; order Lamniformes; family Lamnidae; genus Carcharodon; species Carcharodon carcharias. Next base: position 16,744,193 of record NC_054496.1, on the reverse strand, counting down.
TATTTGCGCCATCACTCTGAGGCCACCTGCATCCTTGAGTCCACCCTGTCTCAGCTCATCTGCTGCTGAAACCCTCATTCATGCCTTTGTTACCTCTAGACTTGACTATTTGAACCCATTTTTGGTTAGCCTCCTACATTCTACCCTCCATAAACCTGAGTCTAAAACACTGCTGCCTGTGTCTTAACTCACACCTATCACCCCCACGCTCACTTACTTACACTGGCTCCTGGTCAAGCCATATCTCGATTTTAAAATTTGCGTCCTTGTTTTCAAATCCCTCTGTGGCCTTGCCCTTCCCCCCATCTCTGTAATCTCCTCCAGCCCTACAATCGTCTGAGAAATCTTCACCCCTCTAATTTCGGCCTCTCCGATATCAACAATTTTAATTGTTCCACCTTAGGTGGCTGTGTCTTTCTTTGCCTGGACTTGGGATTTCCCACTTCTCCACCTCTTTACCTCACTTTCCATCTTTCAGATACTCCTTAAAATCTCTTTGACCAAGATGTTGTTTATCTGACCTCATATTTGATGCGGGTCGTTGTCATATTTTATTTAATAATGCTCCTGTGCAGTGCTTTGGGAGATGCTGTAAACATAAAAGCTATTGTTGTTGAAAGGAAACAGCCTTGTTGAAGAGCTAACATTGCTTGGGTGTGATGGGGCTGAATGGCCTCCTCCTGTGCTGTAATTCCCATGGTTTAACTTTAAACACACACATGCTAAAGTACAACAAACGCCCTGAACAAACTTCAAACTGTTGCTGTAGAATGTAACAATGTTAGAAATGCAGGTCCCTTTACGAGTAAACCAGGACCAAGCTTCAAGGTGGATTGAGAGCAGGTGATGCTCGTTGAAGCCGGTACTTATTATGAACTAGGTTTTCCCCCCAGCAGAGGGAGATTGTGGGCCTGGACCAGGAAAGGATCCAGAAGGGAAGAGTGGAAATTGGTATTTGTTCAAACTATAGTTTAACAATAAAACAGTTGTGATTCACATAATGCCTTCTGCTGTCTGATTCAGTGAATGGGACATCCACCTATTAGAATGAACCATTTCCTTTGGCAGGGCTGTATGACAGCGCCATCTACTGGCAGCAAGACTCAAACGCAGCTGCAGATTGTATCCTCACACATCATGGACTTGCTGCTGTACTTTGGAGCAAATACTTATTAAACCTCATTCGCAAATAAACATATCCTACCAAACCTACATGGAAGTTTTGTGGCGCAGTGGGTAGCGTCCCTGCCTCTGATCCAGTAAAGAGCTGGGTTCAACTCCCACCACAGGATTTTGGCCAAGGAAGGGGCATCCATAACATGGTCAAACAAGCTGAGTGTCAACTTTTAAACCTTTCCAACATACACCAATAGCAGGTGGTAAGAGTGGGAGAGAATCTGGGCCAACCATATGATGGAAAGAATGTTGGAGCCTCTACCATCAGTCTCTACAACAGTACATATTGCAACAGCAACTCCCTGAATGAACTGAAATCTCACCATATTCTATGTTCCATAACGTATTTTTTCAGAGTCTTAGACAGTGTGTCTGACAATTCTGGTTAACAGTCAATGCAAGTCTTTAGCTGGATGTTGTGTTCTCCCTATCTAATTTCCTCCACCCCATAACCCTCCAAGATATCTGTGCTCCTCTAAGTCCAACCTCAATTGCTTTACTACTGGTGGGCACGTCTTCACCTGCTGGGCCTATAAGCCCCGGAATTCCTTTCCTAAAGTACTCCACCTCTCTTTCCTCCTTTAAGTTGCTCCTCAAAAAATACCTCTTTGACCAAGTGTTTTACCATTTGTCCTAGAATCACCTTATGTGGTTTAGTGTCAAACTTTGTTTTATGCTCCTGTGGAGCATCTTAGGATGTTTTATTATGTTAAAGTTGCTATATAAATGCAAGCATATATTGAGGTTCGGCATGAACTTAATGAGGCAGATGATCAACATCTCAGTCGCTCATCAAGAAAGCAAATATATTCTCATAATTGCTTTCCTTGAAATAGAGAGCGGGTGAGTGTGGATGTTATTTAAAACAGAGAGTGGGTGAGCGTGGACTTAATTTAAAATAGGGAGCGGGTGAGCGTGGACTTTATTTAAAATAGAGAATGGGTGAGCATTGACTTAATTTAAATAGAGACTGGATGTGTGTGGACTTAATGTAAAACAGAGTGGGGAGACTTCATTTAAAAAGAGTGCAGAGAGCAGCTGATTGGTGAGTTGAATTGGTGAGTATTTCTAGTCTTTAGATTAAAATTAAGGTCTATAGTTAGTGTTTAAATCTCTAGTCTTTATTTTCTCTTTCTTAAAAATAGCTTAAGTATAATAATTATTTTCAATAATGAATTAATTTCAATAAAGTGTAAAGAGCAGGGATATTATATCTAAAATAAGATAGCGATGGCAGGATAGGTGATGTGGAGCTGCTGGACACCAAGGTGATCCAGTGTGAGCACATCTGTTCCAAGTGTTGGCAGCTTGAGGAACTTCGGATCTGAGTTAAGGAGCTAGAGTCTGAGCTGCAGACATTGTGCTGCCTCAGGGAGGGGGAAAGTTTCCACACATAAGGCTACTTAATAAGATAAGAGCCCATGGTGTTGGGGGTAGCACATTAGCTTGGATAGAGGACTGGCTAACTAATAGAAGACAGAGGGTAGGGATACAGGGGGCATTTTCAGGATGGCAACCTGCAACTAGCAGAGTGCCACAGGGATCAGTGCTGGGGCCACAATTATTTACAATATATATTAATGACTTAGATGAGGAAATTAATGTACTATCGCCAAGTTTGCAGATGACCCAAAATAGGTGGGAAGGCAAGTGTTGAGGATGACACAAAGAGTCTACAGAGGGATTTGGACAGGTTAAATGAGTGGGTAAAAACATGGCAGATGGAATATAATGTGGGAAAATGTTAGGTTATGCACTTTGGCAGGAAGAATAGAGGAGCTGAATATTGGTTAAATGGAGAAAGACTGCAGAGAGCTGCAACACAGAGGGATTTGGGGGTCCTTGTGTATGAATCCCAAAAAGCTAACATACAAATTCAGCAGGTAATAGGGAAGGCAAATGGAATGTTGGCCTTTATTTCAAAGGGAATGGAGTATAAAAGTAGGGAAGCCTTGCTAAAACTATACAAGGCACTAGTTAGACCACACCTAGAATACTGTGAACAGTTTTGGTTCCCTTATCTAAGGAAAGATATACTGGCATTGGAGGCAGTCCAGAGAAGGTTCACTAGGTTGATCCCGGGTATGGAGGGATTTTCTTATGAGGAGAGGTTGAGTAGGTTGGGCCTGTGCTCATTGGAGTTTAGAAGAGTGGGAGGCAACCTTATTGAAACATATAAGATTCTTAGGGGGCGTGACAGGGTAGATGCTGAGAGGTTGTTTCCCCTTGTGGGAGAGTCTAGGACCAGAGGGTATAATTTTAGAGTAAGGGGTCGCTCATTTAAGACAGAGATGAGGAGGAATTTCTTCTCTCAGAGGGTAGTGAATCTGTGGAATTCTTTACCGCAGAATGCTGTAGAGGCTGGGTCATTAAGTATATTCAAGGCTGAGACAGACAGATTTTTAATCAGTAAGGGAATCAAGGGTTATGGGGAAAAGGCCGGAAAATGGAATTGAGGATTACCAGATCAGCCATGATATCATTGAATGACGGAGCAGAGTCGATGGGCCGAATGGCCTACTTCTGCTCCTACGTCTTATAGTCCTGTAATGGGAGTGACTGTGAAGAGGTCCTTTAAGTTTCAAAGGTTATATCAGTAAAATGGGGTATATTCATCAAGAATTCCTTGTAAATGTTGTATAGAGGTCTGCACAAGAAAGAAGAGGAGCTTTCGTTTATATAGAGCTCTTCATGACCTGAGGACACCTCAAAGTGCTTTAAAGCTAATTAATTAATTTCTGAAGTGTAGTCATAGTTCTAATGCAGGAAACGTGGCAGCCAATTTGTGCACAGCAAGCTCTCACACACAGCATTGTGATAATGACCAGATAACCTGTTTTATTGAAATTGATTGAGGGATAAATATTGGTCAGGACATTGGGAGGAACTCCTCTGCTCTTCTTTGAAATAGTGTTATGAGATCTTTTATATTTACCTGAGAGGGCGGATGAAACCTTGACTTAATATCTCATCCAAAATATGCATATGTGTGTGTGTGTGTGTGTGTGTGTGTGTGCATATATACATGTACATCAGTTAATCTCCTGTAGCAAGGCACACAGGGGAAACCATCAAAATCAAGTATTATCCTCAAGAAAGCCGATTCAGAGAATGGGAGAATGAACCTTGGCAAGAAAATATAATTCAATCCACGTTTTGAACTCAGATTTTAGTCCTTATTTTGATATTTCTATGATAAACTCCCACGTCCACATTTACAGTGGAAGCTGCCAGGGCAATGGAAAGCAGCCACATTCATAGTGTGACAGGTTTATATGGACACGTGTGGACCGAACCATCTCTAGTGGAAAACCTGACAGGAGTGGTGCAATTACAAGGCTGCACAGATGTAGATTCATTCCAAATAGATTTGTGCTGTACATTGATCCAAACAGATCCCTACTGAACGCTCAGCCCTTCTCCCGGTAGTGATCTGCCAGACAGGAACTGCACCAGTCGCCCTGTGATTCTCCACCTCGTCACCTTTGAAGTCTTAGCAAGATTTTCCTGCACGGGGAGATGGTTGATGAAATAAAGCACAGGCCAGTAATAATCCCTTTTCAGTATATTTCAATATGTGGATTACAAAACTCTTTGATAGATACTTCTGTATAAAGGCTAATACAAAGACACCAAGGGAAGGGGCAGGTCTAGGTCCCCCACAGAAAGCACCAATCCCAGCGACATCAATAGGAATGAAGTACAACTGGTTATTAGTAATAGATAAAACGGAGAGTGGCAGGAGACAAGACTGTAACCAGACCTGTAAATATCAGCTTAATAATATACACGAGAATAACTCCAATACATTTGGCTTATATATCAAGTGTGTGCAATGGGTGTGAGGGGAGGGAGGGTGTATGATGGTGCACGGTGTAACTTGCTTTATGTTCAACACTGGGTACAGCCTGGTCCTGAGCTTTCCATATTCCCTTTGAAACAAATCCGGTGATGTTTTAAATAAAGCATTTGGAATTCAAACACAATGAGGAGAACAGAGCGGTAGAATGGCTGCCCATTCCTAGGCCCCAACCAATTTTTCATGCCAATGTCTCCAACCTTCCTCCCTCCACTCTCTGTAGCCTCTGGTCTATGACACTGGGCTGGTCCACACTGGTCCTCTAGCTGGGTAAAGTAGTCATTGTTTCCTGGCTTTCCCCCTCCCCCAATCCAACCACAAAACAATTTGCTTGTTGAAGCATCACACCCTCTGTACTGTTTAAATGGTTAATCTCCGCTCCCTGCTCTCCTCTTTCAGTTTTCTAGCAGTCGTGCATCATTGCCCGGCTGAGGGAGTTGGCGGCTGGGTCCATAAATCGAGTACCAACTGGGTCCACTCCTTCATCCCGGGCTCTGCCAGTTCCGAGTTGGCAGCTGAGGACTGTGGTCAGTGAAGTTTGACCTTTCTCCGCCCCCGCCCCCCCCACCTTTCACTCTGGGTCAGGCCATTGCTTAAGCTGGGCTAACACAGCCCCACATAATACTCAGCACCTGCATCATTCTCACCATCTCCCGCTGACTGATATTAGGCAGAGCTGTTTGACTGCGTGTTCAGGGGAGTTCAGAACCAGATTCTGGCCTTAAGTCTCAGAGCCCTGGGGGTGTGAATCCAGCTTCACCTTCAGCTGGACACTGGTTGACCCAGTGCCATCCTAACAAGGCCGCTCTAGAGTCTGCCAGCGTGAGCTGGAGAACAACTGGGTGGCAGTATCGCCTGATGCCTGCATGATAGCTCCCTCTATCCTGTCAGTCTAAACTCTACAGTGCAGGCCCTGGAGATGCTGTTTGTCTGCACCAGCGTCACTGGCTGAAGCATCGATAGAAGCACAGCCCTCAGGAGATGGTGAGGGGAGCTCCCAGGCCGGAAACAGCTCCTGAGAATCTTGGTGAGGTGTCAACTGACCTAAAGGGAGGAGGGGGAGAGGAGCCAGAGATGGTCAGAATCAAACCGAATCAAACATAGGCCGACTGTTCTTTTTACAACGTCTATATATCTTCTTCATATAAAAGGCTGGTGGACGGATTGTGAGATTGTCGCGCAGGTTAAAGCTGCAGGTTTACCACCTGCTGATGTGAGGGTTTTAGTTTCCATTCGCTCTCTTTGTTCAGACCTCGTGCCTCAGTGTACAAGCTGTCCTCCGAGACAGGCTCGGCCGCAGTACCTCAGTGTCGAACGCAATCTGGGCCTACCCCGCCAAGGAGGTGCCCCGGCTGTGCCCGGTGTTGGGGAGAGATGCCCTCAGTCTGTTCAGGCAATTCCTGTTGAATTTCCACTTGGTGCAGCATAAGGAGCTGAATCGAGTGGCACTCGGGCCTACTGCTGGGCTTTAGACGGTGAGGGGTGAGCCAGGATCTGTGTGTGAGCAGGTGGAGCCTGTTGCAAATGATTAAGAAAGCACAGCCAGGGTTAGACATTTGTTCTTTTATCTACACAGCGCCAAATCAGACAGACTGGGATGAGGAGAAACTTCCGCATTCAGAGGGTTGTGAATCTTTAAATTCTCTACCCCAGAGATGTTCAGTTGCTAAGTATTCAAGACAGAGACTGATAGATTTTTGGATACTAAGGGAGTTAAGGAGGAGTCCCTGAGGTAAGTGATCAGCCATGGTGGTACTGAGTAGCAGAGCAGGCTCGAAGGGCTGAATGGCCTACTCTTGCTCCTATTTCTTATCTTTAATCAGACTTCACTGAGTTGGGCACCTGTTTGTGAGCACAGAGACAGGAATGGGAAGCAATGCATATCCTACAGAGCGAGGGTCACATTGATTCATTTACTCACTAACTAAAGAGCCGGATGAACAGCATTGACAGTTTGATACAGAGAGACAAACCCATGTAGTAAAACATCCCAAAGCCCTAAGCAAGAGTAACTATCACAGAAAATTTGACACTGAGACACATGAGACATTAGGATAAGTGACCAAAAACTTTTAAGAAGTGTCTGTCAGGCAGGAAATGTATAAAGAGGGGTGGAGAGTTTTAGGGAGGGAATTCCAGAGTTTAGGGCCCAGGCAACTGAAGACACAACCACTAATGATGGAATTGGTGATGCACAGGAAGCCAAAATCGGCAGAGGGGAGATATCCGCGAGCTTACAGAGATAGGGAGGGGTGAGGTCATGGAGGGGATTGAAAATGAGGATGAGAATTTTAATATTGTGCTGTTGTGGGACCAGGAACCCGGCGATCACTGGGGATGGGGTGTGATAAGCCAATGGGGTTTGGCGTGAGTCAGGATATGGGCAGCAGAGTTTGGTATGAGCTCATGTTTGGGAGGCATGGAAGGTGGGAAGCTGGTTGGGAAACTAGAGGTAACAAAGGTATCAATGAACCTTGTGTGGTGAAGGGATATGGAAGTGTCACTCGGGATTGTAACTGGATTAGGGTAGCTCTTTTGTGGCCAGTCCAATAGTGGACCGGGTTTATTTTTTAACAATTACAGGACACTTGGGGAAGGGGGACAATTACCGGCATGTAAAATGTGATAACCCACCCGAGGTTGTGAATGGTTGGATCTATCTCTATGACTGGGATAACGGTACTCATAGCCTCTAAATAATAAATTCACCACCAGAAAACCTTTTAAAAAACTGAGGCAATTCATATTATCACCAGGTGAGGGCACTAACTGCCCAGGGCTGTATCTAACGAACAGTTGCATAGAATTTACAGCACAGAAACAGGCCATTCAGCCCAATTGGTCTATGCTACTTTAGTTGCTTCACATGAGCCTCCTCCCATCCTACCTTATCTCACCCTACACTTCTATTCCTTTCTCCCTCAAGTGTTTATCTAGCTTCCCCTTAAATGGGTCTACGCTTCAACCACACAGTGTGGTAGCAAGTTTCACACTCTAACTCTCTCTGGGCAAAGATGTTTCAGCTCAATCCCTTCCTGAACTTGTTAATGACTTGCTTATATCTCTGGTCCCTAGTTTTCGATTCCCCAAGGTGAAAACATCTTCTCTAACATTTTACCTGATGAAAGCCCTTCATAGTTTTGAAGATCTTTATCAGGCGCCCCCTCAATTTTCCATTTTCTATAGAAAACAGCCCCAGTCTGTTCATTCTTTCCTGATAGTTATAACCTCTCAGTTTTGATATCATCTTTGTAAATCTTGGTTGCACCTTCTCCAGTGCTTCCGTACCCTATTGGTAATAATGGGGACCGGAATGGTGCCCATTCTGCTAAGCGTGGTCCAACCAAGATTCCATACAAGATCAACACAGCCTCTCTGCCCTGCCTTATACAACAGGCACCACAGGGGATGGGGGCACCAGAGAAAGGGGACACATTGAGCACTCCCTACTTGCGCCAAACAGAACGAGAGAGACAGAGCGAGGCAGAGATAATTAGGTGGGAACAGGTTAAAGATGTTAACACAGTGGGAAAGATAATGAACAAAAATTGGATTTAAAATGTGGTGAGGTAAAGCTGGTCCAGTCCTGAGCCCGTCCGACAGGAATCTCCGGCTGAGCGATTGACAGTTGTCATGGAGACCCCTTCGAGATGGCCTGGCCCAGCTACACCGTCGAAAAGAGACTAAGGCACTGGGAGGAAATCGATGGGTTTTGCGGGTTTCGTTGGCTCAGTTAATGTTGGGCGCAGGATTGAGGATGGGTTGTTGGGGATTCTCACCGGGGAAGAGCTGCGGGGGTCCTTGGAGTGATTCAGATGCTTGTAGAGAAGGGCAGCAATCTCCTTTTGTCCAGACTCGACTGCGATAGAGAGTGCGGTGCTACCGTCCTGTAGATAGGCAAACAAAGCATCAAAGAGTGTCCTGCCCCTTAAAAATACAGTCAGATCCTTGTCTCCGCACACGCTTGGCTGAATTTCCCAGCATGCTGACCCCCCAGCGCTCCATCCAATTAGGGACGGTGGGCGGGCCAAGCCGTGGGGAGGGCCAATGGGAGCGCTCGAGGCTGTGGGTGGTCAGCAGCTCCGCCCAGGAGAGGTGGAAGCTGCAGGTTTAGGTGGGTGACCATGCAGCGGCCTCAAGATGGAGGAGTCCTCAGGAAACCTCGAAAATGATTAAAAGTAAGTGTGGTCACGGCTGTCAGGCCAACGGTTTCGAGGGGAAACCCCTACACAGGATGGCCTGCAGCTGTTGCCCTCTGATTCCCATGGCCCCGGGGAGCTGGGGGGTCGGGGGTCAGGGGGGATTTAAAGGTAGTGGTGATGGCTCCTTGCCTATCTCTAGAGAGCTGGTGGGCTCTGCACATAGTGGGCAGCCACTCCATTGGCGAGAGGTTCCGTCTCTATCGGAAAGCAGCCTGTAATTGGGCTCTTAAGTGGCATAATTGGCTGCCTGCCACATTTCTTCGCTGTTTTCCCCAGGAAGTTACCTTGGAGACACAAATGCATTGGGAAGCCATCCAAAAGCAGCTCCCCTGTCTGTTCCCAGCCCCCATCCCCTATCTCCAACCTTGTCTCCAAATGGTTGGGATATTCAGCCCACTGTCTGTACACCCACGGTAGCTGTACTATGTATACACTGTCTGTACAATGCCCCCTGTGCTGTGTACACATTGTATGTCCCTGTTCCTCCTGTACTATGTACACACAGTCTCTTTCCCTGCTCTCCCTGTACTTTGTATGCATTGTTTCTGTACCATTCCCCCTATATTGTGTACAGTCTCTGTACCCATTTCCCCTGTACAGTGTACACACTTCCTCGTTACCCGCTCCCCTGTACTGTGTACACACTTTCCCTGTACCATTCCCCCGTACTGTGTGCACACTGCCTCTGTACTATTTCCTGTGTATTGCGTACACACTTTCTCACTATACACTCCCCCTGTACCGTGAACACACAGTCTCTGTACCATTCCCCCTGTACTATGTACACACTTTCTCTGTACCATTCCCCCTGTACTGTGTACACACCTTCCCTGGACCATTTTCCCTGTACTGTGTACACACTGATCGGGATTTTCCGGCCCTGCCTGCTGCCTGGATTGTCTGCTCCTGCCAAGAGTCAATGGACTTTTGGCTGGGCTGCCGAATGTGCCCGGGTGAGTCCCATCCACAATGGGGTCAGGAAATCCCAGCCACTGTCTCTATACCCGTTTCCCTCTGTACTGTGCACTTGCTGCCTGTGTGCCTGTTCTCCTATATATTCCCCCTAATCAATGTGTACGTCAATGCCTCTAACATAGGAATGATATATTGGTTTGTAATTTTAATATCATTTTAATTCAACATTACCCTTCTTTTAGTCTCCTGCCCACCACTTCCCTCTTACCTAGGATTTCACAGCTGCTGAATTTGTTTGTCTATTTTTGTTACTACATGATTGTTACATGTTTGTACGTGTTTAACCTGATTTACTTAGGCTTTATATGAATTTTTCGATGTAAGTTACATTGTGATTTAGCCTTTGGGCTTCACAAAAGTGCTCCTTGAATGAACTACCATTATATTTGTAACAGCCCCATCTCGTGACTATTTGTGTATGCACCAGTGTTGCTGTTCTGCAAAGATATCACAGTCTCAAGTCTTTTCAGTTCCTGCTCTACTTTCTCCCTTAGAGAATAGGGTCATGGAAGGGGCCTGCAATAAACTGGTCTTATGTTCCTCTGTATCTGTCCATTAGCCTTGTATCCTTGAATCAGTTTGGCTAGACATCAGAGGGTATTTGTTGATCACATCGTCTTACTATTTTGCTTTGACACAAGGAAGCTCAATCCAATTTAATTTAGTAACCAGTTTCTTCCGAACAAGGCTGGTTTCTCACCCTTCCCCACTATGGTGGGCAATTTTGCACATTGCTCATTGTGTGTGATAGGGAACTGACACACTTCCCATTATGGGAATTTTCTCTCCTCCATAACTGCAAAGCTCAATGCGTGATTTCTCCAGCTGATGTTGACTCAATTTTTCAAGACGTAGTGATTCGGAAATCGTGCTGACTGATGCGCCCCTGACGGTTTCCATGTTTACCGGAGCCCCATCCAAGGCTACTTGGACCACGATGCCCGGTGAATTTCCACTAGACATCTTTGTGCTTAAGGTCATATGGATCTCAACTGACCTCTCATCAACCTGTTTGACAGCCATGTGCAGTGACTGCCATTTTGTCCAGCCAGTGTTTTCTCCGTTTGGCACAGTGACCCTTCTTCTTGAAGCTGAAGCACCTTACCTTCACAAATGGACAATTCTATGCCCAAAGTTGGCCTAACTACCGGCAACAGGACTTTGTAGTACCACTGCTACTACTAACTGCTGGTGTTGGGGCCTTCAGCTTGCTCAGCTACAGCTGATGTACTTCAGCAGATGATTGACGGTTGTTAACTTTGACCTCTCTCGAGTCACGTTCCACCGTGCTCATGGACGGTGCTGTTTGACAAGCTATGTCGGAAGTTAACTTTGGCAACATCAGCAACTTACCGTGAATGCCTTCACTTTTTTTAACCGCGCACAAATCCCTTCTGCAACGCTCTCTCTTGAAATTCTCCAAAGTGACCATGAATGGACAGCTTTTTCAAGGCCACAATAAACTCTCCAATGTCCTCACTGGGCAACTGATTCCTGGTTCCGAATGATAGCTTTCTGCAAACTCCAGTGACTTGGGACTGCAGCAGTGCTCAAGCTTACACAAAATGTCTGACAGTGGCTTGTCTTTTGGCCTAGGAGGGGCAAGCAAATTCTTGAGCGTTTCAACCACATCTGGGCCTGCTTCAGTCAAAAATATCACCCTTTTCCCTTCCCCCAGGGAAACCCACAATCCCATCTCGCTGCCAGACGGTGATAGATTTGCAGGACAAAACCACTGGCGCATACACAAATGGTCACAAGAGGATGGGATTGTGCATTTCAGTTAGGTACTAAAACTCCAGTGCATACACCAGTGGTTTTGCCCTGCCAAGATATCACAATATTGTGTATACACTGTCCCTGTACCCATCCCGCTGTACTGCGTATACCCTCTACGCACAGTATGTGTCATCTCAGAATGCACTGTTCTTGTGCCATTCATCCAATGTACTATAAACACCATCTGACTATACCAGTATGTGTCTGAATAATACTCAGTAAATTACTTCAGTGATTCATATGTGATGACACATCTTTTCCCTCTCATTACTCTTCTGTTAAATATTTCTCCCTCCTCTCCTGATTCTCACTGAATTCAGTCCAAAGCCTTCTGCTGCCCCAAGGCACCTCACCTGGGGTGGGAGCTTAAACAAGACACCTTAGCCAGATACCATGCAGGGCATTGCAACCGGGCATCAGCCTCGCTTCCCTCAAACATCAATCCGTGCAAACTTTGGATTGGGGGAGCAAATCAGAGCGGGAATTCTGGCTGCTCTGTCCCCCTCTGCGGCCCAAGGTCAATTTTAGTTGAGCCACCTGGTGCAGGCCATGTTGCAGCCTGGGCGTTTCCTGCGTTTTAACCGGTTCAGTGGGCCGGGGGTGGGGGGGGGAACCTGCACCAGTCTCACCGCAGGGAGCAGTTCCCCATCTAACTCACTCACGTTGTCCGCTAAAGTTACATCGCAGCGCGGCATCTCCAACAGGAGCTTGACAATCTCCACGTGGCCATGCTCGCAGGCGCACATCAGTGCTGTCGACCCATCGTCATCCTGGACGCTGACGTCTGCCCCGCACGCCAACAGGGCCTTCACCATCTCTGCCCGCCCGTGGCTGACCGCTAACATCAGCGCCGTCTGACCCGCCTGTCGCCAAAGAAAGGGGAAATACCATTAGCGTTAAGGCCTCCAGGACCAAAGGTCTACTCTTCTACCGCAGCGGGTGCTCAGGGCCGCAGTCTGAGTCATCCTAGAACTAATCTAACTGTCCAACCCAAACCAGGTGACTGCTCAGCTTATAAAGGTGAGACCAAGGCTAAGAGATGGCTGGAATCTTCAATTGTTACAGGGCAGTCACAGGTATAAATTTACTAAATGTTTTTTCCAAACCCCTCATCCCACTTACAGCTATCGATAATTTACTCAATCGTCTCAGATTGGGAAACGTGATGAATAAATTTCTACAATTCTTTCACCAGCTGTTGACATCCCAAAGCGCTTTACAGTCAATGAAGTATTTTTGAAGTGTAGTCACTGTTGTAATGTTGGAAATGCGGCAGCCAATTTGCGCACAGCAAGCTCCCACAAACAGCGATGTGATAAACATAAAAACACAAGAAATAGGAGCAGGAGTGGACCACAGGCCCCTTCAACCTGCTCCGCCATTCAATACAATCGTGGTTGATCTTGGGTTTCAACTCTGCTTTCCCACCTGCTCCCATTTCCCTTGATTCCAAAGAGACAGAGAGCCCAAAAATCTGTCTATCCCCACAACCCTCTGGGGGTATAGAAGAAATTTCTCCTCATCTCAGCCCTAAATGATTGGCTCTTTACCCTGAGACTGTGCCCCCGGGTTTTCGATTCCCTGACCAGCGGAAACAATTTCTCAGAGTCCACCCTATCAAGCCCTCTCAGAATTCTGTAAGTTTCAATGAGATCACCTCTCATTCTTCTAAACTCCATAGGATATAGGCCCAATTTACTCAGCTTCTCATCATAGGACAACCTCCTCATCCCAGGGACCAGTTTAGTGAACCTTCAGTGTACCACCTCCAAGGCAAGTATAGCCTTCCTTAAGTTTGGACCAGATCATCTGTTTTATTGATGTTGGCTGAGGGATAGGAGACTGGGGAGAACTCCCCTCTGCTCTTCTTCAAAATAGTAACCGTGGGGTCTGTCATACACACCTGAGGGGGCAGACAGGGCCTCGGTTTAATGCATCATGGAAATCGGAGGTGTCACGAACCATTCACTAAGCACCATGACCTGTTGATGTCAGGTGCGAGGGTGGGCGCAGCTTCATGCCTGGACAATGGGGGAGGGAGGGGGAAAAATGGATGGAGAGTGCTGGTTCGACCTTTGACCCACCTGGCTGGCTTTAGCGTTGACATTGCCAAGGCGGAAGAGCTGTGTCACGGTCTGCATGTCGCTTTCGGATTGGAGAGCAGCGAGCGAGGCCAGCATGATGGCTGTGTAACCGGCTTTGTTCTGTTTGTCCAAACTGCAGGCGCCTGTGACAGGAAGGAGTCGGCACAGGTTAAATACACAGCACACCACCAACAGATCGTCAGCACCACCAGATCCAACTAGGTGCAATAGTTTAAAACTTTAAAGGACAGAGGGATTGTTTGCAAAAAAAACTTGCATTTCCAAAGGACCTTTCATGACCTCAGGATGTCCCAAAGTGCTTTACAGCAAAATGAATCACCGCTGTTGTAATGTACTAGGAAACATGGCAGCCAATTTGCGCACAGCAAGATTCCACAACTGATTAGATAACCTGCTTTCAGTGATGTCGGTTGGGGGATAAATATTCACCAGGAAGCACTCCCCTGCTCTTCTTCAAACAGTGATCATAGGATTTTTTTACATCCACCCAAATGGGCAGACGTGCCTTGGTTTAGCGCCTCATTCGAAAAACGGCACCTCCAGCAGTGCAGCATTCACTCAGTACTGTAATAGAATGTCAGCCTAGATTTTTTTGCTCAGGTCTCTGGGGTGGACTTAAACCCACAACCTTCTGACTCAGGGGCGAGTGCTCCCACTGAGCTGACACCTTGTCAAGGGCAGCTTGGAGGAGGGGCTAGAGGCAGGATTTTCAAAGGCTGATGGGGGGCAGCACTGGAGGTGGGTGGGCCCAGAATTGCGCACTGATGGCCGGCGTGCCAGTTTGCCAGCACCATTCTGTCCTCGAGCCATTTTCGAGAATACTGGCTTCGGGGTGGGTTCTCCCTCCTCAGTGGTGGCCTGACAGCTGTAGGAGGTCTGACTTTTTTGACTGCTTTCAAAGTGCTGACAAGGAGCTTCCATTTTGAGGTGCCCTCTCTCTCCCTTACCCACCTTGGCAGACTGCTGCTTGCTCAGTGCCATAGGAAGTTCCTATTAAGCCTCCAGTGTCGGAAGTCCACCCACTGTCCTTAACTAGATGGCAAAGTGCAGCCTCTGGCTATTAATTTGTATTTGTTACAAAAATTGTGTCTGTTGACTGTTTCCGGCATGGGGTGGGATCTGGAACCAGATGTTGTCCCAAATCTAGCCCTCCAGGTTCCAGCATAGTCACAGGTAAAGCAATACCTTAGGCTGTTCCTAAGTGGAGGGTTTATAAGGTTCATACTCTCTCCTAGTGGAGAAACACAGTGTGGCAATGAGAGACACAAGTTGTGGTAAGAGGCGAAGGTTATACCTGTGTCTAGCAGCAACCTGACGATGGGGAAATTGGAGTGAGAGACTGTGTAGTGAAGAGCTGTGTTTCCATTGCCATCAGCCATGTTGACTATCAGCTCTAGTAAATTTGGCGACATTGCCTTAAACACAGCCAGGTGTCGACGCACCACCTCAGGATCCGCTGTCTTCGGGCTTGACACTAAAAGCCACTCCTGCTGAACCTTGAGATAGCTCACTCTCTGCAGGGCATTGAAGAAGGAATTCATCAGGAATTGAATACATCTTAACAATTTGCAGCCAACACCCCCAACAAAATATTTCAAACAACTTGCCTATATACCCCACTCTAACTGTCCTAACACACTTAACTCATCTGCCCAGACACCCCTATTCTTATCTGCTCAGATACCCCCATACAAACCTGCCTAGACATTCCCATACAAACCTGCCCAGAAACCCCCATTCTAAGCTGCCCAGATACCCCCATTCTAACTTGCCCAGATACCCCTATTTCTAACCTGCTCAGATATCCCCATACTAACCTTCCCAGGTGCCCTTATTTCTAACCTGCCCAGATACCTCTATTTCTAACCTGCCCAGATACCCCTATTTCTAACCTGCCCAGACACCCCTATTTCTAACCTGCCCAGATACCTCTATTTCTAACCTGCCCAGAAACCCTTATTTCTAACCTGCCCAGATACCACCTTATTCTAACCTGCCCAGATACCCCCATTCTAATGTTCCCAGATTCCCCTATTTCTTACCTGTCCAGCTGGCCCCATACTAACCTTCCCAGATACCCCTATTTCTATCCTGCCCAGATACTCTTTAGCAAACATGCCCAACCTCCTTATCTAATTTGTCCAGATACCTCCAGCAAAGATATCCAGTACCCTCAACACAAGCCAATTAACCCACCAAAATACACTCTCAACGCATGCTCCCATTCTACCTGCTTACCATTGCAAAAACCTCTCTTAACCTCCCAAAACACCTCCCGCTTTGAATCCCTCTTCCGTCCTCCCTATCACCCCTTCGACCCCCAAAATATTTTAATGTCATAAGTATCATCGCAAAAATACCTAACATTGCTCGTGAAACTATTTCAAAATTAATACTGAACATATTTTGGTCAACAGTAACAAAGATGAACCTGTCCAGTCAGAAATGTAAGTATGTTTCTTAGCATAACATATTAGGGCCTTGGACAGGGTGCAGAGGAGTTTTCCCTAAATGTACCAGTGATAAGGGACTTCAGTTATCTGGAGAGACTGGGATTGTTCTCTTTAGAGCAGGGAAGGTTGAGGCGAGATTTTGTAGAGGTGTTCAAAATCATGAGGAGTTTTGATGGAGAAACAGCTTCCAACGGTAGCAGAGTTGATAACTAGAGGATTCAGGTATAAAATAATGCTGGAAAGTGCTGCCTGAGAGGGTGGCGGAAGCAGTTTCTAGAATAACTTTCAAAAGGGAATTGGATAAATAATCGAAAAGGGAAATTTTGCAGGGCTATGGGGAAAAAGTAGGGGGAGTGGGACGAATTGGAGAGCTCTTACAAGGAGCTGGCATAGGTACGATGGGTCGAATGGCCTTCCCCTGTGCAGTATTATTCCTTAAGAGGAGTGCGTTGTCAGCTAGATCCCTCTCACGCTGCTTCTGGGTCTATAGAATAATCAGGCACTTAACTGAAGGTGTGCAGAGAAAACACACTGTGAGCTTATCACTTGGTGTTGCATGAGGGGAGAGTGGCTGGGAAGATTGATAAACAGCAAGGTAGCATACCATGTCTTTGTTTGTGAACCGGCCTGGATCATTGAGGTGTTTCTGCAGAGTCACGCAGGCTGACACCAAGCCCTCAGTCAGCTCAAACCTGAAAGTAAGAAAGTCATAGATCAGCGAGGGATTACACAGGAGTCTGTGCCATCACATTCTGAAACACAGCAAGTATCTCATGGCAACAGGTACCTATCCTACCCCTCAAAGCGGCCCCTCAGCTGTTATCGGCAACATTACCGGTTGAAAGAAAGAAGAAATACTTGCATTTAAATAGCACCTTTCACAGCCCTAGAGCATCCCAAAGCACTTACATCCAGTGGAACACTTTTGAATTATCGTCACTGCTGTAATGTTGAAAATGCAGCAGCCGATCTGTGCAGAGTAAGGTCCCCACAAACAGCAATATGATAATAACCAGATATTCTGTTTTTAATAATGTTGGTGTTAATTCTATATTAATTGCATTTAATTGTATGCAGGCAGTGGGCATTAACTAGTGACTCACTTGATTCCCAATTAAATACACACAGACTGAAACTATGGTGGTTGGGTTAGGAGGTGTATGCTTGTACTGTGTAACTCTGTAACTAAATATACAAGCATGTAAAGATTGGCCCCAGTTCTAACCTTCGCCAACTGACTTTCTGCAGTATAACAGCTGCTTGAGAAATAACTATTGGTTCAGGACACTGAGATATAAAAGTATCTTATATGTCCACCTGAGAAGACAGATGGGACCACGATTTAAAGTTTCACCTGTAGGACAGGACCTCCAACAGTGTAGCACTTACTACTCACTGCACTAGGAGTGTCAGCCTAGAACTTGTGCTCACAGCTCCAGAGTGGGACTTGAACCCACTACCTTTGGACTTGCTGAATCCTGAGCAACCATGTTCCATTGGTATTAAACCTGTGACATCACACCCAAAAAGAGACATTCCTCTAGTACATGTCCTCACAGCTCTTGTTGGAATTCCCACTCAAATTATAAGAAACCAATTGGGCAGATTGGGTTCAGGATTTCAATACTGGGGTCTGAGGTTGAATTCACATGTCAGGACCTGTTGTGACATAAGACTGGGACAGTCTTAGCAATTCTTGTGACTGGCTAAGGAATGGTTGCAGAGACATAGGGATGTCTGATCACTCACTGGTTTATTGGATGAACATAACTATTCACAGATATACAAGGTTACAGGTGTTTCTTATTCTAAGACATGAGCTTTCTCCTTCTAAACTCCTAGTTATGTGACTCTCTCTCGTATCATCATGTGGGTGGTACTGTTTCTCCAGTCCCAGACATTAACCCTTTCAGCCCTGGACACCTAATACTCCAATTCATTGTATAGATTCTCAGCACAAACCACTCTAATCTCAGTACTATGTTATCTGTTCCATTTAGCGAGGGATCAAGGACAGGTAGGAATGGGAAATATCAAACTATCAAAATAAAGACATCTCTTCTCAGATAAAATAAAAACAGATAGTGCTGGAAATACTCAGCAGGTCTGGCAGCATCTGTGGAGAGAGAAACAGAGCTAACATATCAGGTTGGTGATCTTTCATCAGAACTCAGGTAAAGTCTAGAGGGAGATTTATTTTGTACCTAACCCAGTGCTGTACCTGTCTTGAGGGTGTTTGATGAGGACAGTGTAGGGGGGGGTTTACTCTGTATCTAACCACATGCTGTACCTGATCTGGTAGTGTTTGATGGGCAACTGAATGAATAACATGGGACAATTGATATTTCACAGCACTGTCCTTGCTCATATAAGAATGAAATTCTTAAAAAATTAAAAGTGAAAATTTATTTACATACGTGCTGCAGTTTGCTTCTTGCACTGAACTTTCTATTTCATGACGATTGGCCTTTTCTGGGTTGTCCTCTCCCTGCTTGACTGTTGCCTCTAGTTTATCTTCCGTTCTCTGCACCATCTCCTTCACATACTCTGCGCTCCCTACATTCTGAACCTCTTCCTCCCTTTCTGATCTTGCTGTGCACTGTGCTGGAGTCGCCACAATCTCGGTTTCTTGCACAGCCTTTGCTGGAGTCCCCTCGGTCTGAGACTCGTGCTCAGTCTCTCCTGGAGTCCCCTGCATCTGAGTCTCATGCATAGTCTCTGCTGGAGTCCCCTCGGTCTGAGTCTTGTGCACAGTCTCTGTTGGTGTCCGCACACTCTCGGTTTTCTGCACAGGCTCCGCTGGAGTCCCCTTGGTCTCTGTTTTCTCTGCCTGTTCTCCAGGGAGCCTCTCACTGGCCTCATGATAATCACTCTCGGTACTCTCACCATCTGACTCACTTGATGAGCTCTCTGAACTGGATTCTTCAGAAGATGTTGACTCATATCTAGAAGAAAGAAACTAAGGCTCAGAAGAATCTTTTCAAATGATTATTCTCCCCCAGATTATCTATCCCCGCCGTCCCTCCCCTGTCCCATGTCTCATATCCCAAACGAGCCAACAATGCCAGAATATAGCTCCATGTTGAGCAAATGCCCCCACTCACTGGAGCTTATCCATTGGACCATTCCTCATTTTCAAACAAAAACAGGAAATGTCAGGAAACCCAATCCTTTCCATATACTTACCTGTTGCAACAGGAGTTATTAATCAGGAGCAGAATCCCAGGCAACTGATCGAGAGCAGGGGCCCAGGATAATGATTGGGAACAGGATCTCGGGATAGTGATCGAGAACAGGATCCCGGGATAGTGATCACGGAAAGAATCTTGGGATAGTGATTGAGGACGGGATCCCAGGATAGTGATCAAAAACAGGATCTTGGGATAGTGATCGAGAACAGGATCCCGGGATAGTGATCACGGAAAGAATCTTGGGATAGTGATCAAGGACGGGATCCCAGGATAGTGATCAAAAACAGGATCTTGGAGTAGTGATCGAGGTCAGGATCCCGGGATAGTGATCATAGAAACATAAAAACAAGGAGCAGGTGTAGGCCATTCGGCCCTTCGAGCCTGCTCCGCCATTCACTATGATCATGGCTGATCGAGGATAAGATCCAGAGGTAATGATCTAGGACAGGATTCCAGGACAGTGATCGAGGACAAGATCCCGGGATAGTGATCGAGAATAGGATTCCTAGATCATTGTGAAAGTCATAGTGAAAGAGGACATGGTTGAGAGATTGGATGGGCTAAACCTGGATAAAGAGGAAGAATTAGAAAGGCTGACTATATATAAAATTGAATAAGTCACCAGGACTGGATAAGGTACCAAGGATACTGAAGAAAGTAAGGGTGGAAATTGCAGAAGCACTGGCCATAAGCTTCCAATTCTGTTTAGATACAGAGTTGGTACCAGAGAATTGCAGATGGTATATCCTTGTTCAAAAGGGCATAAAGATAAGCCCAGCGACTATAAGCCAGTCAGTTTAATGTCTGTGGTGGGAATGTTTTTAGAAATGTCAATCCAGGACAAAATTGAAAAATGTTTTAAAAATGTGGATTAATTAAGGAAAGCCAGCATGGATTTCATAAAGGCAAATTGTGTTTAAATAGCTGGACTAAATTTTTTGATGAGGTAACAGGGAGGGCTGATGAGGGTAGAGTGGCTGATGTGGTGTACATGGACTTCGAGAAGGCATTTGATGAAGTGCCACATGCATGACAGGCTTGTCAGCAAAGTGAAAGCTCATGGAATAGAAAGGACATGAGCAGCATGGATATGATGTTACCTTAGTGATAGCGAACAGAGAGTAGTGGTGTTGGATTGTTTTTTGGACTGGAGGAATGTATACAGTGGGGCTCCCCATGGGTTGGTATCAGAACCACTGCTTCCCTTGATCTGTATCAATGACACAGACTTAGGTGTGCAGGGAACGACTTCAAAATTTGCAGATGACTTAAAACTTGAAAGTATTGTGCACTGTGAGGAGGATAGCGACAGACTTCAAGAGGACATAGAGAGGCTGGTAGACTGGGCAGACATGTGGCTGATGAAATTTAATGCCGAGAACTGTGAAGTGATTCATTTTGGAAGGAAGAGAGTGGAGAGGCAATTTAAAATAAAGGGGTACAGTTCTAAAGTGGGTACAGGGACAGAGAGATCTGGAGGGTGTATGCGTGCAAATTGAAGGTGACAGGACAGGTTAAGAAACTCATTAAAAAGGCAGATTGGATCGTGGGTTTTATAAATAGAGGCATAGAGCCCAAAAGCAAGGAAGCTTTGGTGAACCTTTATAAAACAACTGGAGGGTTGAGTCCAATTCTGGCCACACTTTTGAAAGAGAGCAAAGGCTTGAGAGAGAGAGAGACAGAGAGAGAGAGAGAGAGAGAGAGAAGAGAGAGAGAGAAGAGAGAGAGAGAGAGAGAGAGAGAGCAACAAAGACTCATGAGAATGGTTTCAGGGATAAGGGATATCAATTATGTGGATAGATTGGAGAAGCTGGCGCTATTCTCCTTAGAGAAGATTAAGAAATTTGAAAGGTGTTTGAAACCATGAGTGCTCTGGAGAGTAGACAGGGAGAAACTGTTCCCATTGATGGAAGGACCAGGAGACATGATTTAAGGCTAAAGAACCAGAGGCAGCAGGAGGAAATTTTTTACGCAACAAGTGGTTAGGGTCCAGAATGCACTGCCTGAGAGTATGGTGGAGGCAGATTCAATCATTCCTTTCAAAAGAGAATTGGATAATTACCTGAAGAGAAAAATTTGCAGGACCATGGGGAAAAGGCAGGATGGAAGTGGGGAGGTGGTGGCGGTGGGACTAGCTCTTGCAGAGAGTCACATGGACACAACATGCTCAATGGCCTCCTTCTATGCTGCAACCATTCTATGGTTTAATGATCCTCCCCCAAGCACAGATCACTCTAACCAGCAGAAATAATAGTGTCAGCATTTACAGTACAAGACAGCATCAAACCATAAGATCGGCTGTACTTTCATTTGGGATGCCTGATCTGTAACCGCAAGGGAGTGACCTATCAAACCAGTAACTCTGGTTTAAAAAAGTCTGTGGCTCTTACATCAGCCACTGAGTGCAAAATAGCTGGATAATAAACGCACTGCTCCCCAGGGTATGGACTCTGTGTAACATTACAGAGTCCCTGCTTATTCAGTAGGGTAAGGATCACTCACTGTATAACGTTGCAAAGCCCCTGGTTATTCAGAGGGAATGGATCACAAAACAGTACAAAGTCTCTATTTATTCAGGAATGAAAGAGTTAATAACTTGAAATTCTGGAAGGGTTGCAGAGTCTGCTCCCAGAGTGATTCTCACCCTAGCCATGAGACTTAAGGACCAGCTCCAGGCCTCTGGAATTGATCTCAACATGAGCTAAGTCCATTACTTATTTTCCCCACCCACATATTACCCCAGGCCCTCTGTACACCCTGCAGAGTGCTTGACTCAGCCGAGTATAGTCCCTATGATAACATGGGTGAGATCAGGAACTTGTTGCGGAGGGAACTCTGGGTATAACTTCAGGACTAAGATTATAACCAGCTCACCAGTATTAGTTAACAATTTTTTCTAGTTTTACTCTGTAGCAGGGGTAAAAAGCACTAATTCATCAGTAAAGTGATGGAAGGGATCACCAACAGGACTATCAAGCAGCATTTGCTTAGCAATAACCTGCTCACTGATCCTCAGTTTGGGTTCCACTAGGACCACTCAGCTCCTGACCTCATTACAGACCTGGTTCAAACATGGACAAAAGAGCTGAACTCGAGAGGTGAGGTGAGAATGACAGTCCTTGACTTCAAGGTTGCATTTGACCGAGTGTGGCATCAAGGAGCCCTAGGGAAACTGGAGTCAATGGGTATTAGGGGGAAAACTCTCCACTGGTTGGAGTCATACCTAGCACAAAGGAAGGTGATTGTGGTTGCTGGAGTTCAATCATCTCAGTTCCAGGACATCAATGCATGAGTTCCTCAGGGTAGTGTCCTCGGCCCAACCATCTTCAGCTGCTTCATCAATGACCTTCCTTCCATCATAAGGTCAGAAGTGGGGATGTTCACTGATGATTGCACAATGTTCAGCACCATTCACGACTCCTCAGATACTGAAGTAGTCCATATTGAAATGCAGCAAGACCTGGACAATATCCAGGCTTAGGCTGACAAATGGCAGTAACATTTGTACCACATGAGTGCCAGGCAATGACCATTTCCAACAAGAGAGAATGTAATCTTTGCCCCTTGATGTTCAATGGCATTATCATTGCTGCTCCCCCATTATCAACATTCTGGGGGTTACCATTGACCAGAAATTGAACTGGACTAGTCATATAAATACTGTGGCTACAAGAACAGGTAAGAGGCTAGGAACCTTGCGGCTAGTAACTCACCTCCTGACTCCCCAAAGCCTGTCCACCACAAGTTAGGAGTGTGATGGAATACTCTCCACTTGCCTGGATGAGTGCAGCTCCATCAACCCTCAAAAAGTTCGACACCATCCAGGACAAAGCAGCCTGCTTGATTGACACCCCTTCTGAAAAACATTCATTCCACCCACCACCAGCGCACAGTAGCAGCAGTGTGTACCATCTACAAGATGCACTGCAGGAACTCACCTTTGACAGCACCTTTCAAACCCACGACCACTACCATCTAGAGGGACAAGAGCAGCAGATAGATGGGAACACCACCACCTGGAAGTTCCCCTCCAAGCCACTCACCATCCTGACTTGAAAATATATCACCATTCCTTCACTGTCGCTGGGTCAAAATCCTGGAACTCCTCTCCTAACAGCACTGTGGGTGCACTTACACCATGTGGACTGCAGCATTTCAAGAAGGCAGCTCACCTTCCGAGCACCACCGCTTTCTCAAGGGCAATTAGGGATGGGCAATAAATGTTGGCCTAGCCAGCGACACCCACATCCCATGAATGAATTTTTAAAAACCATCTGCATCTGAAGAATATGTCAGATGCCTGTTTAGAGTGAAACTCAGTGAGAATATCGATAAAAGGTCTTTCTGATCAAAACTGTGAGCCAGGGGATCTAAACCAGCAGAGTTGGAATGTACCACTGAACTGTGGTAACTCACCCGCCATTCACTCCTATAAACTGAAGGCTCTTCTTTGTCGGAGGGCTTTCAGGACTTGCTCCTCTCTCCTTCTTTTTCATGATGGACTTGAGTTGTGCTCCCTGTGGGGAAACTGAGGGGAAAAAGAAAGGGAAAAAGATCTTTACTTCAGAGGGAGTTGGCATTGTGAGGATCCCAGCCCCAACTCACAAGAACATATGAAATAGGAGCAGGAGTAGACTGTATGGCCTGTTCAACCTGTGCTGCCATTCAACACGATTGTGGCTGATCTCAGGCTTCAACTCCACTTTTCTGCCCTTTCCCATATCCTCCAGTTCCCTGAGAGGCCAAAAATCTGTCTGTCCCAGCCTTAAATGTACCCAACAAAGGAGCATCAGCAACACTCTGTGATGGAGAATTCCAAAGATTCACAACCCTTTGAGTGAAGTAATTTCTCCTCATCTCAGTCCTAAATGATCGGCCCCTTATCCTGAGACTGAGCCCCCATGTTTTAGGCTCCCCGACCAGCAGAGACAATCACAGTAAGTACTCTACCGAATTCCTTCAGAATCCTGTATAATTCAATGAGATGGCCTCTCATTCTTCTAAACTCCAGAGAATATAGGTCCAATTTTCTCAGCCTTTCATCAAAGGACAACCCCCTCTCTCAGGTGTCAATCTAATTAACCTTAGCTGTACCACCTCCAATACACATACATTCTTCCTTAAACATGGAGACCAAAACTCCACACAATATTCCAAATGTGGTCTCACCGAAACCCTGTAGCAAGTCTCCTTTATCCCTTTGCTCCAATCCCCTTGTAATAAAGACCAACATGCCAATTGTCGTAGATTCATGAACACATAGGGCACATCACAGGAGGCCACTTAGCCCATCATACCTGTATCAGCTCTTTGAAGGATGTGGGGTAGAGCATAGGGGGGAACGCCTCTGTTCTACTTCACATAAAAAATTTTTATGTTCACCTGAGAGGGCACACTTGGCTTAAAAGCCTCATCCCGAAGATGGCACTTCTAATGTTGTAGGACTCCCTCAGTACTAACACTGGAGTGTCAGTCTATATAATGCGCTCAGGAATCCAGAGTGGGACCTGAATACGCATCTTGTGACTCAGGCAAGCCTGCTACCCAGTACCTTCGGACCATAGTAGCCAGGGCAATTGCTATTCGAGCCAGTCAGGGAGCTACTTCTCAGGCACGTCAGCTGCTGCAATCTTCCTACAATCCATTATGCTCTGTGCTGCTCTCCTCCTGATACCAACCATCCAAACCACAACGTGGCAAGAACAAAAGGGGCTCAAACCTGTGAAAGGGTTAATACAGTAGACTGAAGGGTTACCTACCTGGCCTTGTCAAATCATCCTCAGATGGGACGGAATCCTCCTGTCTCACCGGAGCCAGACACCCCTGCTGGTGTTGGGGGGCTGTTGATTTCAGGGTGGGGAGCTGCTCCGGTAGCATCTCTATAGAGCTACAAACATTGGAAGCCAAAAAATGCCGAGGAGCCTCAGCGACATTGAGTGAGCGTCTGGAGGGAGCAGCAGGGTCAGCTTTGTGGTCTTCTCGAGAGGCTTGACATATAAGAAAAATTATAAGATAAGGTTCTATCGCTCAGCGTCTAATTCAAGATCCATCTGGACTGCAACTGGACCCCTCCCTTCAAGAAAATCTTTCTGGTGCAGTCTGCCTGTGTTTACCTCTTCCATGTTAGTGCAGGAACATATATCACATTAAGAATGCACTCCTCTGAGCATGAAGTTCAGGGGTGCTTGGCTAGTTTTACTCTGTAACTGTCCGGGGAGTGTTTGATGGGGAGAGTGTAGAGGGAGCTTTACTCTGTATCTAACCCCGTGCTGTACCTGTCCTGGGAGTGTTTGATGGGGACAGTGTAGAGGGAGCTTTGCTCTGTATCTAACCCCGTACTGTACCTGCCCTGTGAGTGTTTGATGGGGACAGTGTAGAGAGAGCTTTACTCTGTATGTAACCCTGTGCTGTACCTGTCCTGGGAGTGTTTGATGGGGGACAGTGTAGAGGGAGCTTTACTCTGTATCTAACCCTGCGCTGAACAGTCCTGGGAGTGTTTGATGGGGACAGTGTAGAGGGAGCTTTACTCCGTATCTAACCCTGTGCTGTAACTGTCCTGGGAGTGCTTGATGGGGACAGTGTAGAGGGAGCTTTACTCTGTATCTAACCTCATGTTGTACCTGTCCTGGGCATGTTTGATGGGGACGGTGTAGAGGGAGCTTTACTCTGTATCTAACCTCATGTTGTACCTGTCCTGGGCATGTTTGATGGGGACGGTGTAGAGGGAGCTTTACTCTGTATCTAACCCCGTGCTGTACCTGTCCTGGGCATGTTTGATGGGGACGGTGTAGAGGGAGCTTTACTCTGTATCTAACCCCATGCTGTACCTGTCCTGGGGGTGCACGCTATGAATAATGGATTAAGAAAATGTTCAGTTTCTGAGTGTTAGATGGTCATTTAAGTGTTCCTCAATCCCACATTCGGAATAATGCCTCCTACCTCAGTGGTGGGATGGTTTTCCAAAACTCAGCTAAGGTGTGTTCTGCTGCAGGTTAGTGTTCATTTCAGGCCAGCTTTCTACTCGTGTCTGTTGCATATAGGAACTAAACTGAGGCTGCCCAATCTTATTTTAATTGGGACCTCTCAGCATGGAGCGAGACTCCTTCCCCCACTGATCTGGGCTG
Organism: Carcharodon carcharias; assembly: GCF_017639515.1. Lineage (NCBI taxonomy): Eukaryota > Metazoa > Chordata > Chondrichthyes > Lamniformes > Lamnidae > Carcharodon > Carcharodon carcharias. Next base: position 16,717,329 of record NC_054496.1, on the reverse strand, counting down.
GGTTTCAATTCCCCAGAGCTGAAAATTCATTGTCTTAGCCCCTGCCTGACCCAGTGATCGCCCATCAATGGAAAGGTTCATAATGCACTCCAGTTGATAAAGTGCTCTATCCACATAAACTCCCATGATTAAACCCACTTCCTATTCACCCTGATCGGACAGAATTTCTGTCCCAGTAAAACACAAGTCAGGATAAATCCTGGAGCAAGCTGCAATGCCACTATCCAGCTGCTGATGCTCAGCAGATCAGATATTCTCAATACAGGAATGCTAGGAGAAGGGGAAGAGAATGAGGAATAAGGACCCAGGGGAGGGGGGTGAGAAACAGGGATGGGGGAAGGGGGTGAGAAGGAGGGACCAAGGGAGGGGATTGGTTAGGAGGGACCAGGGGAAGTGGAGTGGGAATGAGGGCCCGGGGGGGAGGGGGTGAGAAAGACAGACCCAGGGGAGGGGAGTGGGAATGAGGGAGTCAGGCAGAGGAGTTGGGAATAGGGACCCAGGGGAGGGGGTGAGGAAGATATATGGGAGGGGAGTGGGAATTAGGGACACAGAGGAGGGAGTGAGGTAGAGGGAGCAGGAGAGAGGAGAGGGGAAGAGAGACTCAGCATGGGTGTGGGGGAAAGATATATGGGATAGGAATGGGAAAGAGGGAAGGAGGGGAGGAGGGAAGAAGGGGAACCTGGTGGGTGGGGATGGAGGAAGCAGATCCAGGGAAGCAGTGAGGAGGATTTAGCTGGAAGTGGCCCAGCAGCAGGGAGAGGAGCTCATGGGAAGGATGAGTGAGCTGGAGTTTGACAGGAAATGGGAGTCCGGTAAAATTTGGGAGCAGCAGTTCCAATGGGTGGGGGTGGTGGTGGTGATGTGGGGGGTGGTGGTGGTGATGTGGGGGGTGGTGGTGGTGATGGGGGGGGGGGGGGGGGGGGGGCGTATGTTGATTCCTGTCAGAAGATGCTGATGGTTGACAGGATGCAATTGCTGATCCCAGCACCATTGTATTGGAATGATCGGTTATGTCTCAGGCTCTGACTGCAGGCTGTCCTGGCAGACTGAGAAGATGCTGAGCGGATGTTGTGTCCATTTTCCATCTCTGCTCCCCTGTCTTTCCAGAGCTGCTATTTTAGGAGAGTCAGTCAGTCAGATCCAATGGTTCTGAGCACCCTGCTGGATCAGCTCTTCTGTCAGGTCTCTGGAAAGCAGATCCGCTGTTTTCCTGCATTGTTCCAATATTTTTCTCATTGCTTTTCCCTTGTTCTGCTGCTGAAATTGCAAAACCCCTGCTTTGGGCTCATGGGAGAATCATCCTCCATCTGGGGCAAAACTCCAACTGTTTTTGTAAAAATTAAACTAAACTGAAAGCTGATAACACCACGTTTACATGTTATCTTAACTCCTCACATAAGAGATAGGAGGAGTCAGCCATTCAGCCCATCAAGCCTACTCTGCCATTTAATGAGATCAAGGTTGATCTGACTGTGGCTTTATCTCCACTTTCCTGTCTGTCCTCCATAGCCCTTGACTCCCTCGCCAATCAAAAACCCGTCTAGCTCAGCCTTGAATGTATTCAATGACCCAGCTCAACTGCTCGCTGGGGTAGAGAATTCCAAAGACTAACAATCCCCTGAGAGACGAAATTCCTCTTCATCTCCATCTTAAGCAGGAGACCCATTATCATTACACTGTGCCCCCTAGTTCTAGATTCCTCCAGGGAAGGACACATCCTCTCAGCATCCACCCTGTCAAGTTCCTCAGAATCTTATAATGAGATCACCTCTCATTTTCCAATGAGTAGAGGCCCAACCTGCTCAGTCTTTCCTTATAAGACAACCTCTTCAGCCCAGGAATCAGCCGAGTGAACCGTCTTTCAACTGCCTCCAATCCAAGTATCTGTCCCCTTAAGTGAGCCCAAAACTGCACATAGTACTCTAGATGTGGTCTGTGCAACAATCAATGATAGCAGCATAGAGCACACTCACTTTAATACCTTACCTTGCGTGAGCTGCTCTACAGCTTCCCTTAGCTCCGCCCCGCTCGGTCCCGTCTTCACCTGCTTCATACTCTTTGCTGTGGTCATCACCGAGTTCACTTCCTCGCATGTGGACGCAAGTGTTGTTACAATTGTACAGGTCACCACCTTGGCTGCAACCTCCTTAAATGGTGTGTCAGAGGTAGGCCCCACCCTCTCCTCACTGACCACTGCTTCGCCTCCACTATGCAAGCTGCTGCCCAGTTTGGTTGCAGGTGGTGCCGTAGCACTGGCAGGGTGCCGGCTGCCGCTGGGCGAGGCCTGGGCTATGTCCACCTTAGAATAGGGCATCTCTTTCGGTTGTCCCTGCAGATGCGTGAACTGTGGCTGCTCCCTGTTCTGAATCAGATCCTTGCACGCCTGTTCGCCAAGAGAATATCCAAAGTGGCTAACTTGCACGCCCACTGACCGCTGTGGTACGAGCTGAACCAACCGGTCCTTCCTGTCACCGCCTGGGACAAGGCCTCCCCTTTTACCAGCCTTGCCTTCGAGTGGTTGAGATTGGACGTCTGCCTCGGGTGAAGCTCTCCAGGTCCTGTCTTGATTTGGTGGTTGCTTTGACCAACCCAGGATTGCTCCTCCAGTGCTAGCTGTCACTGAGATGTCTGCCTGTTGCCCTTTATCCGCCATCTCTTTCTTCTGGCCCTCAATGCTCCGGTGAGCGGCCTCCAGCTCTCTAGTGGTTTCCTGCAGTCGCTTCTCCAACATTGAGATCTTCTTGGTTAGAAGCTCCGTGACATGACGATAATGCTCTACCTCTAGCTGTAGTGATGAGGGGGATATTCCCAGGTCCTTTTCTCGCACCCAAACACCCACGCTCCTGACCTCAGCTGGGCTTCCGTTTGTCACTTTGACCCTTGAACTCTCATCAGTTCCATAACTACCTGGCCTGGTGTCTTTGGTTTGTTTAGAATTGTCCTTTTCAAGTTTCCCGATGTTACCCTGTGGCGATTTTTTGAGCACTGGAGATAGAGGCAATTCTGCTTTGCCCTGGTGGCTATCTTCTTCGGGTAGGTCAATGTAAAGCTCCCCTTTGGGCTTGCTGGGTGCAGTCAGTGATTTCTGTGGCCCAAAGCCCATGCTGTGGCCAAGGAACTTCTGACTCTTCAGCTGGACGCTGAGCTGCCTCTTCTCTTCTTGAAGGACAGAGATCTTCACCTGAAGGACAGGAACTATCTTCACTTGGTCCTCCAGCTCCCGCAGCCTTCGCAGAGCCACAGCCATCTGCTCCCGGATATTGTGCAAGTGAGTCGGGTTTGGGGTGGAGGGCGTGACCAAGCCTGAGCTCAGCGGAGTGAACTGGCCACAGGGAGCACTCTGTGACCCGTTGTGCGAGGAGAGCCTTGTGGACGACTGGGTCTGCAGGCCTGTTCCGGCCAGGGAGCTGGTGGAGCCCGCTACACTGCTGTGCAGGCTGCTCAGGCTGGTGTATCGTGGCCTCCTTCCCTCCCCACACCCCAGGGGCTCCTCTTCCAGCCGCCTCTTGGTTTCCAGCAAGGTCTTTTCCACCCTCGCGTTGTAACTGCTGGGCATCAGTGGTGGTGGCCTATTGTAGCTCCCGGAAAAGCTGCACGAAGGGGTGTACATGCTTCGGCCGCAGTACGAGACAGAGGAGCGCCGGCTGTCAGCGCTGGCGTTGGAGCAGAGGGACTCCGTGGAAGTCCACCAGGACCCCGTGTAACTGCAACCTCTCGGCTTCCGGTGGATGTGAACCTTCTTGATCGTGTTCCCCTTCTCAATATCATCCACGTACTTCACAAAGTCCAGGTCCAGGTGGAAACCATAGGGAGTTTCCACGGAGTAGGGCAAAGTCTGATCCTTATCCTTGACTTCTGAACCAGCTGAAAGGTTAACTTTACCTGGAAGACACAGCAAGAAAATCATAGGAGTGGGCTATCATTTATGACAGGTGTGCGCATTAAAAATAACCGCAATTTTATCCATTCAAGATCCTGCCATTCACACCTTCTCTAGACACCATTTAATTCTTTACTTGTCCCATTACAACTCCCTTTGGCCTTGCACCATGAAGCCTTTTGTCATTTAATCTCTCCCATCCTCCGCCTACCACAGGCCTTCCTTTTATTGTACTTTTCCCCTTCTGCCCTTTCACTTGCTCACAAAGCTATTACATTTCTAACTTGTGATGAAAGGTTACAGACCTGAAACATTAACTCTGTTTCTCTTTCCACAGATGTTGTCAGACCTGGTGACTACTTCCAGCATTTTCTATTTATATTGCAGATTTACAGCACCCGCAATATTTTGCTTTCCTATTACAATTTCCTCATGGTTCCATGATAAATGGAACTGCGAGGTAGGAGCAGTCCAAATAGGTCTCCCTACTCCATATGGGTAACATTGGGTTACTGTGAGAGTCAGACTGAAAGGAGAACTCATGTGCTGTCATTGACTCAAGGGGCTGTTTGGCCTCTTTCTGTACCGTATTGACTTCATGGCTCTATGTTTGGGGAAAAATTAGTCTGAGCAACATTTGAAATTAAGATTTAAACTTGGCATCTTTCATAGGGACTGGAGCGCATGATATAGTCAGCTGCTAGAAATTCCTCTGCGCTTGTATATATTCAGAGAGAGAACATACCATGATTGTCGAGACAGAAGCAGAGAAAGAGAAAGAGGCAAAGACAAGAGAGAAAAAGAGAAGGGAGAGAGAGAGAGCCGAAGAGAGAAAGAGAGGGACAGGGATCAAGAAAGCATGAATGCAACCATATCAAAAGATTGGAAGTGTTAACTCTCTATCTACACATCATAAGTTTCTGCTCAGTTGCAGAAGCATAAAAGGTTTATTAATTTTAAAGTGTTTCCTGTATCAGTGACTGACTTTTCCACAGAGCCACAGAGAGTACATTCACCCTGGTATCACGATGTCATTCTGAAGCATTGAACTCCTAAGGTTTTTTACCCTCGTGATTCAGGGCATTTTAGTACAATCAGGAATGACCTAAACAGAAAAACATTTTCACTGCACTGACCGACATCTTGGTTTCAACTTAAAAAAAATTGTTTCCAACATGGTGACACTTAAAATCTGTACCTCAGGTGTAGCATCTTATCTCTGGCCTCTGAGTGCAGTACTTCACAAATCCTCCTTGCCTTTCAGTAACCGCTCTCGCTGGGAGATACAATACAGACAACAGAGTCTGTCTGTCCAAATTCCACTCTCCCTCTCAGCCATGAACTGAGCTCACCAGTGTTTGCACCAACCAAACAGAATAACTCATCCTGTTGACAGACACAGTGGTGGGAGTAGTGAGGGTGGGTGAGGGGGGAGGAGGCGCCATCCAGCGAGAGCAAAGATCGGAGACTTGCACCCAAAGGCCAATTCTGGCATCGGTGCAGAGCCTCAGCTATTGACCGCGGATGAGAACTTGAAAGCAACATACATAGTGGACAGACAAAGTCTCTAGGAAATATTGTCCGTTCCACATACACTGTAAGTCGTACTCAACAGGGGGCATAGCAAGAACACATGGAGAGGCCCCTAAAAATTCAGCCAGGATTGTGAAGCAGAACAACAAGAAGACAGCATTGAGCAACATGAAAGGTCAACATTGTGTCTGTTCAATAAGAACGATAAGCCAGGCCAGGCATACTACTTCCTTCCAGAAAGCAACACTGGTTTCAAAAGGATGAAGGAGGATGGTTCAAACAAGAATACCCATCTCAGAACAGATGGGAATGTTTCTGGTAAAGACTGTCAATTGGGAATATCCGGGGAGCTGTGGTCACAGGTTGCCAGTGAAACTCACATACATTGGAACAATCCTGTCCAATTTTGGCTACCACACTTTGGGAACGATGTAACAGAGACAAAGAGTACAAAAGTAAAGAAGTTATGGTGAGCCTTCATAAAACACTGGCTAAGCCTCAACTGGAGGGTTGTATCCAATTCTGGGCACCGCACTTTAGGAGAAAAACGAAAGTATGGGAAAGGGTGCAGAAAACATTTACAAGAATGATTCCGGGGTGAGAGACTACGAGGATAGATTGGCAAAGCTGAGACTGTTAATCTTCTTTCCTCTAAAGATAAGAGGAGATTTGATAGAGGTGTTCAACAGCAGGCTCAAAGGCCGATTGACCTACTCCTGCTCCTATTTTCTATGTTTAACATCATGAGGGTTCTGGACAGAGTAGATAGGGAGAAACTGTTCCCATTGGCGGATGGATAAAAAACTGGAGGGCACGGATTTTAAGGTTATTGGCAAAAGAAGCAAAGGAACACAAATGATTTACTAATTTTAAAGTGTTTCTTGCATCAGTGAGTGACTATTTCATATCGCCACAGAGAGTTCATTTACCCTGGTACATTGCCACTCTGAAGAAGCCAGTGGCTAGGATCTGGAATGCACAGCTTGAGAGTGTGGTGGAGGCAGATTCAATCGTGCCTTTCAAAAGGAAACTGCATAATTATCCGAAGAGGAAAAATTTGCAGGGCTACAGGGAAAAGACAGTAGAGTGGGACTAGCTGAGTCGCTCTTCCGGGGAGCATGACAGCCCAAATGGCCTCCTGCTGTGAGGTAACCCTTTACAATGCTATGATTTGGAGAGGGCTGAGAGAGAGATCCGCCCAGAATGAAAGCAGGGATGAGGGGGTTCAGTTACATGGAGACACGAGAAAGGTGGGGTTATTTCTCCTTACAGCAGAGTTCAAGGGGAGATTTAACAGAGGTGTTCAAAATAAGGGGTTTTGATAAAGTAAATAAGGAGAAATAGTTTTCACTGGCAAGGAGGGTTGGTAACCAAAGAAAATATGGTTGAAGAAGCAGAGGAGAGATGAGGAGAATTTATTTTATGCAGCGAGTTGTTGAAATGCCTTACCTGAAAGGGCAGCAGAAGCAGATTTGATAATAACAGTGCAAAGGGAACATGGATAAATATTTGAAAAGGAAAGATTTGTGGAGCTATGAGGAAAGAACAGGGGAGTGGGAATAATTGAGCAGTTCTTCCAAAGATTCGGTAGCAGACATGGTGGACCAAATGGCTTCCTTCTGTGCTGTAGGATTCTATGATATGATGCACACGACATTCTGAAAGATGCTGTTGGCTACGACATGTTAGATGTGGCAACCATTTTCCCCAGTTTTCCAATCTTGACTGCTTGGTCATTATCTCTCAATAGAGGACCAGGGAGGGCCAGAAAGAATTACAGCCTGATCCTGTCCCGAACCAATAACCACACATACACACACTCTCTGGCAGAGGTCACTAGATAGTGAGCGGGGGCAAGGGCACAAGCTGAGATTACTCTTCAATCACTGGGGCTCAGTAAGCTCACCACAGTCCCAGGATTAAATCTAGGACCCTGTGGTCTGTAGGATTCAGCATTATGTGCGTGTTTAGTCACTAAGCTAGAGAGCTTAATAAATAAATGTGAAATCACTCTGTTACATTTAATGCAATATGATGTAACTTGTACAAATATGCAAAATATTAAGCTCTACCATGCATTTGGAGCCCTTGCCCACATATAATCTTAATTGAAAGTGACTTTTAATTTAATTTTCTACATTATGGAAATACATTTGATGCATATTAAGTTTGAAAAGCTTCACTGTGTAATTTGTGTATGTAGCTTTTATTTTTCATTAAGAAGATATATAAACCTATAGGGCCTGATTTTAACACACACAAAACCCACTCGCTTAAACAGAGTTAAAATTGGGCGTAATGTTCAGGAGAACATCTTTAGGTTCACATAAAGGCAATTGTTGGAGACTACAGGAGCAGTTTTAACTCAGCTCTCTGGATGGGATATCCTTGGGTTCAGGTGGAAAGACAGATTTTACATTCCATTTCAATATCGATTTCAAGAGTGAGTAAAATTGGTCTGGATATAAAACCAGTTCTGATGAAAGATCATCAGCCTAAAATGTTACTTGTGTGTTTCTCTCCATTGATACTGCCTGACCTGCTGGGTGTTTCCAGCAATTTCTGCTCATCAAACTAGTGGTGTACACAGATCCCACCACTTTCCCGATGGGCAGGTTAAGTTAGAATCATCCCCATGTGTCACACAAGTCTGAACAAACCTAGATTTATGCCAAGCTGGTTATCGAGTTATCACCTTAACTTAATATTGATTTGAATGCATTGTACATACCAGGGAAGCTCGCTTTCATTTGGAGCACCTCTGCCATCTTGACCTCTGATCTTCTGTCAGTCACTAGGAGATGAAGTAATCACACGGGAGTCTGTAGCCAAGAAGAAAAGGAAGTCAGAATGGTACAGAGAACAGGGCAGAACATTTGTGTTGTTCTGTCAGCAGTAGCTCAATAATCAGAGGATTGTAAGTTCAAGACCCACTCCAGAGACATAAGCACATTATCTAGGCTGACACTCCCTGTGCAGCACTGGGGGAGTGCTGCACTGTCAGAAATGCTGGCTTTGGAACGAAATGTTAAATCAAGGCCCTATCTGCTTTCACAGGTGGACATAAAGGGTCCTATTACGGGAAAGAGCAGGGGGGTTCTCCGTGATGTCTTGGAGCCAATATTTAACCCTCTGCCAACATCACTAAAAACAGATGATGTGGTCATTATCTTACTGACATTAATGGGGTCTTGCTGTGTGCAAATTGGCTGCCAACTTTCCTAAATTACAATAGTGAATGCACTTCAAAAGTACTTCATTAGTTGTAAAGCGCTTTGGGAGGTCCTGAGATTGCAAAAAGGTGTAATCCCTATCTTCAGCTTGCTTGGCCAGTGTTGTTGACACAAATGACCCTCTCTTCCACCTGCTGCTTGATACCTCCCTGCTCAGCACGAAGTATATTGGGGGCACCCTGCTCTATGGCACAAATTTGGACACAGGGTTGAGCAGCTAACCCCCTATTGGGGGAAGCTGTCCTTGAATACACAGTGTCGAAACAGGTCATTTGGCCCATCCAGTCCAAGCTGGTGTTTAAGCTCAATTTGAGACTCTTCTCAATCTAACTCTATCAGCATAACCCTCTCTGCCCTTGTTCCTCATATCTTCTCCCTAAATGCAAGTATAATATTCACCTCAACTACTCCCTGTGGTAGTGAGTTCCACATGGTCACCACTCTCTGGGTAAAGAAGATTTCTCTGAATTCCCCATTTGATTTCTTGCTGACTAGCTTATATTGATGGCCTCCAGTATTGCTCTTCTTCACAAGTGGAAACATTCTGTTTCTGTCAAAATCCTCCTTGATTTTAAAGACCTCCAGCAGGTCACCTCATTTCTAGAGAAGAGGGATCCAAGCTGCTCATTCTTACCTGATAGGTGTATTTTGAGCTGAAGCGATCTTACTGGACAATTCTAGGCTTGCAGTTTAATTAGGAACTTAGACCTGGGCATGAGTGAATGACCAGCACCAATATAATACCGCATCTAACAGGTAGCTCAGGGAGTTTTAACATGAGCAGATGGGGTACCAACAACAACTCGTATTTATAGAATACCATTAACTTAATAAAATGTCCCAAGGTGCTTCACAGGAGTGCTATCAAACAAAACGTGACACAAAGCCACATAAGGTGGTATTTGTGATGAAAGCTAGGTCAAAGGCTTTAAGGATCATCTGGAAGGAGAATAGTGAGGGAGAGGCGCAGAGAGATTTAGGAAAGGAATTCCAGAGCTTGGGGCCCAGGCAGCTGAAGGCATGGCCACTAATGGTGCAACGATTAAAAACAGGGATGTACAAGAGGCCAGAATTAGAGTATAGGTAACTTGTGGGGCTGCTGGGTTGGAGGAGATTTCAGAGATAGGGAGGGGGCAAAGCCATGGAAGGATCTGAAAACAAGGATGATAATTTTAAAATTGTGACATTGCTTAGCAACAGTACGATAGAACTGAACATTCTATCTGCTGACCTTATGGGACCCTCAACACAGTCTGAGTTCCCACGTCATACTGCTCACCCTCTGAATGTCAGGTTCAATTATTTTCAATGTATTTGCTCTTGGCACGCAGGGAATTCTGTCAAAGTCACATTTATTGCACTGAGGGCTTTGAGACAACAATTCGGTGGAGGCAGGAGTTGTATGTAGGGCTGGGGGTGGCAGTTCCGGTTCCTGAAGAATTCAGAGAGATTTTTCTCTACCCTGATGTTAACCTGCAATTTACCAAATTGCTGAATTCAACATCCATGTTAGGATTTGAACTCAGGATCCCTGGATTTTTAGCTTCCTAGCCCAGTCCCACAGCCCTTGTTCAGGGGCATTTAAGAGTCAACCACATTGTTACAGCAGGTAAGGACAACAAATTTCCTTCCATTAGTGAGCCAGAATTGGCAATAGTTTCATAGTCATCATTAGACTTTTAATTCCAGATTTTTATTGAATTCAAATTCCACCATCTGCTGTGGTGGGATTTGAACTCAGGTCCCCAGAGCATTACCCTGGGTCTCTGGATCACTAGTCCAGCGACAAGATCACTATGCCATCGCCTCCCCCTAACTATGTTTACATAGTTAAGTACAGCACAGACCAGGCCATTTGGCCCAACAGGTTAATGCTGGTCTTTGTGCTCCACACGAGCTTCCTCCCAGCCCTCTTTATCTCTCCCCATCAACATATCATGAGTAACTGAGGTATGGAGTAAATTGTGAAGAACGGGAATCTAGGGATGGATACACATGGACCATTAAAAGGTGGAAAAGGACAAAAAACGCAAATAGAATAGTTTTTGTAAGTTGCAACACTGAATTAAAAAAAGGAGTTGACGTGGAACCTGTACAGACATAGTTTGGGCCAAAGATGTTTGAAATGATTATTTTCATAGTGTGGCGATCACACAAATAAGGGCTGTACTCAACACAAACTGTTTACTTGTGGCGCCAATATATCTGCAACAGTCTGAATGCTTTGTTGGGTCAGTTAGGGTTGAACCCAAACTTAGCTCTGACCTCCATTACTGTGTGATGTCCTCAAAAAATGAAACTAGAACATGGTTCTTCACCTCTTGATACTTGGCATTAACATCATACATACTCCCAGCCCCAGTATAACAGGTTTTAAGCACAGAGCTAAGCTCCCTATACACATCCCCATCAAAAACTCCCAAGGCAGGTAGAGCATGAAGTTAGATACAGAGTAAAGGTCCCTATACACTGCCTCATCAAACACTCCCCATGCAGGTCCAGCACGGTGTTAGATTTTGAGTTAAGCTCCCTCTACACTGTCCCCAACAAATACTCCCCGAGCAGGTACAACACTGGGGTAGATACAGGGTAAATTTCCCTTCACACTGCCTCATGAAACACACCCGAGCAGGTACAATGCGGGGGTAGGTACTGAGTAAAGCTCCCTCTTAGTTGATTGACAATCTATGGAATGTAACTTGGTTCATTAAGGGGATTGAATTATTATGGATTTTTTTCTTCCTTTTATTCGTCCGGAGTTACACTGTTGTGTGGGGAGAGTTCTGGACTTGGCAAGTTGTACACATGTGGTCAATTAGAAGGAACAAGCAGACTTACTTTGCTCTATACTTCCCAATGATGCCTCCCCCAGTGCCAGTAATCCCCAAACTGCCTGAATCGGCTCCCACAATTTCCAGAGCAGCCAGTCAGCTCTCTGTGTGTGGCTGTTTGCCAAGCTGCTGCTCAGGTTTGAGTTCTGGCCCCTGCAGCCTGCAGCCTGCACCCTGCTTTAGCACTGAATCATCTCCCTGTTTGGCATCAATGCTGGTGTATTTGGCCTTGAAGATAAGAGGTGAGTGCTCAGTCCTGTAAAACGGGTGTCCAACAACACAGTTTCTGGCTGCATTCCATTCCTATTAACGATGCAGTTCTAATATTATGAGACAGCTCTTCCCTGAGATAAACACTCACGGCTGTCAAGCACTTATTGTGGAAATAAATTGGGGGGGGGGGTGCGGCAGCAAAATTGTTCTTGGTATTGATGGAATATGGGTGATAACAGGCCATTTTACACCCCTCCCGTTGTCTTTTAATTGAAGTTACTGTTAAAGGGATTTGGACCTAGTGTACGATGGCCCATGGTCCAGGATCAGTGAAACAGGCAGCCTGGCCTGGCCTCGATTGAAATCTCTCCTGAGAGTCCTCTGCAGCATTTTAGTGTCAGCCTAGACTAGATGCTATAGCCCTAATGTGGACCCTCCTAATGCAGACCCATACGCCTCTGACTCACCAGTTAGAGAGCTATCAAATCAGCCAAGCCTTGAGGGTCCATTTGATGTGCTGAATTGCAAATACACACAGCAGGTATTTTCTTTTATAGAGGGGACTGGGGTTAATTGGATAGCTCTGCCAATGAGCCGGGGATAGACACAATGGGCCAAATGGCCTCCTTCTCTGCTGTATCATCCTATGATTCTACTTAAACTGTGAGCACTTTAAAAAAAAACATTCACACGCTCAGTAGGAGGGAAACAGCAGAGCAGAAAGGAAAAGCTGCCCACAGGGGAGTACAGCCTTTGTCTTTAACTCAAAGGGGAATGGCCTCATTGCTAACTGATCAGTACACTGTGCAGAACATTTCCTGGCCTAGAAGTGTGGATTTTCCACAGCTTGTTCTCCTTGTGTTGTAGATCGACATGTTAGAGGGCTAGGGCTAATGCAAGTGAAATTTCCACATTATGCTATGAGCCCTTTCCCCGCAAGGTCAAGTGTTAAGTGGTCAGGAGCAATACCCATTGGGCATTGAGTGATGATCTGATGATGGACTGAGGTTAGGGGATATTAGCTAGCATAGGCTAACTGCTGCTGGGCGACACTAACGTTCTGATTAAAGGAGCCTTTGTCGGCCATTTAAAATGTGCTGCCTCAAATTCAATATTCTTGCCCGTGTGTTAAAATCCCTCCATGTCCCTTCCTATCTCTGTAATCCCTTAAATCTATAACCTTCTGGGATCTCTGCACTCGTCTAATTCTAACCTCCCCAGTTTCATTGTTAGCTCTGCCTTCAACTGCTTGGGCCCTAAGCTCTGGATATGTGCATCCTAAACTTCACCCCATCTCCCTCCTCCTTCAAGACACTCCTTAAAACCCACCTTTTCAGGAAGCTTTTGGTTACTGTCTTAACATCAACTTATCTGGCTCTCTGATAACCCTTAGGATGTTTTACTATTATTTTACTACTATTAATGGTGCTATATAAATGCAAGCTGTTGCTCTAAGGGGTGTTTGTGTGACCAGTGCATGGTACCATGGTTACTGCAATGATCTCCACTTCTCAGAGGTTAGGCCGTGTTTGGGCCTAGATGCCACTCTGATGGTTTAGTGAGTGAATGTACCGTATGGCTCGTGCCTTATGGATGACAGGGTCACTCAGTTTGCACTGGGCTGTGGTGGCAATAGGAAGCCAATTATTGGCTTTGGGGCCCTTGGGATGGCTCCTAATTTGCTGGGGCAAAGGGAGAGAGGACTGCATAAGAGGCCAGAGCTAGAGGAGTGCAGAGGCCTGGGAGGGTTGTAGGATTGGAGAAAGTTACAATGATAGGGATGGGTGAGGGATTTGAACATGAGGACAAAAATTTTATAATTGAGGTGTTGCTGGTTTGGGAACCAATGTAGATCAGTGAGCACAGGGGTTGATGGCGGAATGAGAACAGGATGAGGAGCGATAGGATACAAGTGACTACTTTCCAGTTCTGCAGAACCCACTTTATGGGAATGTTCAGACCCCGGGAGAAATTCCTGATCCCAACAGCTGATCTTCCCACTAGGCTTGTTCACCATCCTCCCCTCGAGCAATCATTTCACTCAAATACACCCAGAGATAAGAAGCCAAACAAAAATCGCCCGCAATTAAACAATTCCTCTTCCTCTAGATTGCATGCTACAGGCAACAGAAACAACTCATTCTCTCGCCATCTTCAGTAAAGTTGGTTGAGGCCAAATCTCTGATGGATGCTGGTGATATTATTCCAAAGACAACTAATCGTTAATGATGACAGCTCATCCAATGTTCCCTACGATATTCCTGCATAACTGGATCCGCACTTGGAAGTGCTGTAACATGCAGAGCAATGGACCAAGAGCTGGAAAGTGGGATTAGGCTGGATTGCTCTTTATTTGGTGGCATGCAATGTACACAATAGGCTGAATGGCCTCCTCTGTGCTGCAAATTTTCTATGCCTAGAGAACACAGAATGCACCAACACAGGAAGAGGTAAATGTTTACAGAAGAAAACTTGATGAAAGGAAAAGGAATAGAGAGCTAGACTGAAATGCTGGGATGAAGTGGATGGAATAGGAGGAGATTTGTATGGAATGTGAAGTCCAGCACAGACTCATTAGGCTGAATGTCCTGTTTCTGTGCTGTTTATGAAGCAGAAGGTCTTGCCTCCAGGAAGAAGGGAATGCTTTGGGAAGTCCAACTATCTCTTTGTATGCCGAGTAATTCTCTTGATAGATTTGATTTGATTAAAGTAGTTAAGTATGACGTGCCATTTACAACCTGGTTAGCTCAATGTAAGAGTGATTAATGCTCTCTGGCATTGCAGTCTTTTGCAGTCCACATACAAGAGGGTTAATTCCTGGAATCCAAGATTGGCTTCCCAAGGGAAGGGTTAGATTGTGGCATTTACCTTGATCTTATTCAAGTCTAGTTCTCCCTGACTTTTGGAATTATCCATAAAGGTTAAGGGAATTGTGTAATAAATCACCTCACAACACTCCAACAAAGCACAGTTCACATCTCCATATTGTGAGGATAGAGACACTGGAGAAGGTGCAAAAAAGATGATACCAGAACTGAGGGGCTAACTCTCAGGAAAGACTGAACATGTTTGGACTCTTATCACAAAAAAAGAGAGGCTGAGGGGTGACCTAATAGTGGACTTTATGAAGGGATCCCACGGAATAGACATAGAGAAGATATTTTCACTTGTGGGGGAGACCAGAACTCGTAGCTAAAAATATACAAGAGTCAATAATACATCCAGTAGGGAATTCAAAAGAAATTTCTTTACTCAGAGAACGGTTACAACATGAAACTCACTATCATAGGGAGTAGCTGAGGTGAATAAGCATAAATACATTTCAACTAGATAAGCATGAGGGAGGAAGAAATAGACCGATATGCTGATAGGCTGAGTTGAAGCCGGGTGGGAGGAGGGTCATGCAGAGTATAAACTGGCATTGAGGAGTTGGGCTGAATGACCCGTTTCTGTGCAGTAACTAAAAATATTTAACAAATTTTAGGTTTGCATTTAGAAATCAGGCTTGAAACTGACTGCACCAGAAACCCCAGAATTGAATATCACCATATCCCTCCAAATGTAGAGCCCAGTACTTGCTTATACACTGACACACAGATAGTGCTATATGCATAGACGCACACACACACATCCATCTCCACACACAGGCAGACACGCACATTCACACACACACACACTTAGAGACACACACATTTACACACAGACAGGTGCACACATTCATATACACACACACTCACAGATCCACAGACAGACATACACATTCTCACACTCACATACACACACGCATTTACACACAAACAGATGCACATTCATGTACACAGAGACACATACTCACAGACCCACAGACACACACACATTCTCACACTCAGACTGACAGACACACTCGGACGCACGGACAGACAAACACACACAGCCAAGACATGCAGCAAAAAGCATTCTCACCTCTGCAGCCGCTAGCCTGGTGCTGAGTTATATTGCCAGCTGCTCTTCTCTCATTCTCCTGCAGACCTGGTGTGTGTGACAAAGCCTGCCTGAGATGTTGAGGCTACATCACCTCCCTCCCACACTGGGTCACACTCAGTTAAAGGCAGCAAATTCTTCACTGCAAATGAGACTGACATTCTGCATCATGTGACAATGTTTACACTTTTGGGTTTAATGTTGGCTGAAGCTGCGGATTCACTCCCACCAGCGACAGCACCTTATTGGCATTTTTCGACTCTGGTCTTATTAACCCCCTGAGTGCTTCCTCTTATTCCCTTTTCCTCAGCCAATGCTTTCTCTTTCCTCCTGTCTGTCCCCTAACTCTTCCCCACTCTCCTCCTCATGGAGCTGACTCTGACTTGCACCAGACACTGTCCATCACCTAAATGTTCAGGTGAGCCGAAGATGAGTGTTACGGGTAACTTTATTGCTGGAGCCGTGCCTGACAACGAAGGGAACAGGGCAGCATAGAGAGAGGCCATTCAGCTCATCAAGTCTGTGTTGGATTTTTTGTGGGGGACAATCTAATTTGGAAGCTACGATTTAATCTGTATCCATTAACCTATCAAGCAGTGTATTCCAAATCCTAATCACTCACTGCAAAAAAAAAACAGTTACTCACGTTGTTTCTGAGTACTTTACCAATCATCTGAGCCCTCTGGTTATCATCCTTCAGCCACTGGAAATAGTTTCTCTTTATTTAATCTATCTAAACCCTTCATTTAAAAAAAAAAGTCTCCATCAAATGTCCTTTTAGCTTTCTCTGTTCAAAGGGAGAACACACCCTTCTCTAGTCTAACTAATCTCGTTCCTGGAACCATTCTACTAAATTTATTCTGTACCCTCTCCAAAACCCTCATAGCTTTTCCACAGTGTGGAGCCCAGGATTAGGCCGAATTAGTGCTTTGCAAAGGTTTAGTCTAACTTCCTGGATTTGAACTCTCTGCTTCTACTTACAAAGACCAAGATTCCTTGGGCTTTATTAACCATTTTGTTAACCTCTCCTGCCATCTTCAAAGATTAGTGCACATATACCCACCCCAGTCTCCCTGCTTTTGCACCCCTTTTAAAATTTAGCTTCTATTGTCTCTCTTGACCTAAGGTTTTAAAAAATGACTTAAAGGAGGAGAGATGTGGAGAGGTTTAGGGAGGAAGCTCTGAGTTTAGAGCCTAGGCAGCTGAAGATACGGCCACCAAAGGTGGCCAAAGATTAAAATCAGGCATTCATCAAAACCCTGACTTCAAGTAAATTGGAGTCTTGTAGGACTGGAGGAAATTACAGAGATAGAGAGGGGAGCAGGGCCATGGAAAGATTTAAACACAGGGATAAAAAATTTAGGTGTTAGCAGACTGGAGTCCAATGTAGGTCAGCAAGCACAGGGGTAATGGGTGAATGGGACTTGATGTGAGTTAGGACATGGGCAGCACAGTTTTGGATGAGCTGAAGTTAGGAAGGGGGTGCTGATATGTGGCCAGCCAGGACAGCATCGAGTCTGGAGGGAGCAAAGTCAAGGATGAGGGTTTTTACAGCAGACGAGCAGAAGCTCAGGGCATTTTTTGGATAGAGATCAGGAGCGGGAATCCTGCACGGCATTCCTCCACTTCCCTGGGTTCAGGGCCTCTTGTACCTATTTCTGTGGCAGTGCTCTCCGGGAATGATCAGTCCACCTGTGGAGAGGGGGGAAAGAGGCAAGTACATGGGGGGAAAAGGGAATAGAAAAATATGCTGAAAGGTTGGGATGGCGTACATGGAGGCTGGTGTACAGTACAGTATAAATACCAGCTTGGGCTGAATGGCCTGTTTCTGCGTAATTCTATTTAAGGATACCTGGGGTGCCAGGGGCGGGGGTGGCAGATAGGAGAATTAAAGTTGCCATCTGAAGCAAGAGACGTGACCTAGAGAAAAGCTCAGAAATCGGAGGGACAAAGGTACGAGGAACACTGTAGAAATGCAATGGAAAAAACAGTCAAAGGTTTAGCAGTGTTAAACCCCGCACATGTTTCTCATTTAATCCAGTTTAACAAAATGACTCATGACCAAGCAGCAATTTGTGCAGTCAGGAGAATGTGACGAAATATGTCCCTTGGGAAGCCTTTTATTCACGGCCTTTCCCTGTCTACAAGAATCAGTAGAAGAATCACATAACCCAAAACAGAACAGCTCACAGACAAGGGTGTTTAACAGCAGCACTTGTCCTGGGGTGGGGTGCAGTGGGAAACACGTTTATTATTATGGACCCCCACTCCTGTCCATCCACTGGAGCTATTGTCATCCTCGCATGTTCAATCCCCTTGACTCCACTCACTAATTAAATGGGCTGTCAGGTCTCCGAGGCCTCTATTTATCTCCTGTTCCCAAGACAGAAATCTCTCATCTCCGGGTAACATAGTTCCTGAGTGATGCGACAGCCCACAGACATCCAGGAATGCCTGGAGAGAGCTTAAAACAAAGCACACAGGCGCTCAGGAGCACAGAGCCGCAGGAACACAACCAGCCTCCAAAACAGAGGCCCTCCGAAGTGCCGGCCCTCCGAAACATACTCAGAAGGGCAGAATCTCTGAAATGTACAGCCTCCGAAACACAACCCCTCCAAAAACGCAACACCTCCGAAAACACAGCCCCGCTCGAAAACGCAGCCCCGCTGAAAAACGCAGCGCCTCTGAAACACAGCCCGTGAGACACACAGCCTCTCCAAAAATGCTGTCCTCTGAAACATGCAGCCCCTCTGAAAACACAACCCCTCCAAAAAATACGGACTCTCCAAAAGGACACAGAGCCTCAACATTCCGAGGAGAGATTTGGTCCACTTGTTCTCAAATTAAGAAATATTATGGTCTATGTGCCTCTCTCTTAAACTATCCTTCCTCACTCAGTAGCATTGGTGCGAGGCAGGGAGTTGGTGGTGAATGCTGCAGAGTATCAAAAAACAATAAATCAATTAAACAAAAAGGTGAAAAAGTAATTACCTTGTTGTCTCTATAGAAGCCTGTCTTTTTCCCAGTTGATAAATCGCTCTAGACAATGTCAGATTATGTCTGTGTTAAACCTCCCCAAACTCTGACTCACTGCTTCCGACGGCTTGACTCATTTTTTCTCAAGTCACTGTGTACGATATTCTAAACAGTATCCACAGGATCAGGAGAACCACAAGAAGGTTTGAATCAGCTGAAGCCACTTCCTACAAACCAGAATAACGGAGCCAGGCCATTCTCTCTCTCTCTTTTCTGGGTTGCCATCCTTTCAGTGAAGGTCCTGGATACATATTTCTGGGTAAAGAGAGTTTAATGCTCGCCTCACAATCTTCTGCCCTAAAGGACTCTTCCTGGGGCTCAGTTTTACAGACGCCATTCGACAGTCAGTGTCCATTATTCAAGTGTGATCCTCAGTAGGGGATATTCCATTGGTGTGCATCAGCAGTCCACACACATTTACCTTCCAGCAGGAGTCTACTGGCTATAGGTCAAGATCAGGCCCCCAGTTGTGCTCTGATTCCTCAGCCCGGGTTAATTATCACATCTTCACCACTATCCTAGCTCAGAAATCACCACAAGTGCAACCTCAGAAACACACACAGCTTTAGAAACGTGCAAACAGTCTCGGAATGTTGCACGCACAGCCTCGAAATGTTGCACCCACACAGTCTCGGAATGTTGCACGCACAGTCTCGGAATGTTGCACGCACAGCCTCGGAATGATGCATGCATAGGGCGAAATCTTGTTGAGGTGTCGAGGGTCTCACCTGCTGGCTGGAGAGCCGGTGAGGGACCTGTGCCGCCTCTTTGGGAAGGCCTGCCGAATCGCATACCAACCAGGCAAGGGCGAGGCCAGTGGTGGGCCTTCGCCTGGAGTCAGGACTCTTGGGGGCGGAGGTCTCACCTATCGAGAGCTGATGGGCAATCAGAGACCGGCAGCTCTTGTGCTCAGCAGCGCCACTGGGTGGCCGAGGCTGCTGCTGGAAGGACAGGTACCGGAGTCCCAGGGTCACAGTGTTTCTTTTTCATTCATTCATGGGATGTGGGCTTCGCTGGCTGGGCCAGCATTTATTGCCCATCGCTAATTGTCCTTGAGAAGGTGGTGGTGAGCTGCCTTCTTGAGCCGCTGCATCCATGTGGTGTAGGTACACCCACACTGCTGTTAGGGAGGGAGTTCCAGGATTTTGACCCACCGACAGTGAAGGAACGGCGATGGTGAGTGACCTGGAGGGGAACTTCCAGGTGGTGGTGTTCCCATCTATATGCTGCCCTTGTCCTTCTAGGTGGTGGCGACCATGGGTTTGGAAGGGTCACAGAGTGACACAGGCCACAGGTAAGTCATGTGGGTGAAGGGGGGGGTGGGGTGTGAGGGGTGGGGGAAGTGTGGTTTCGTGGGGTGCGGGTCAGGGAGTGGGGTGCAGGGGGCAGCAGCAAGGGCAGGGGGCTGGCTCTCAGATGGGTCCCTCCCCTTCCCAATGTGAAATCCCTCAAGGGACACTGCTCCGCCCCAGAGGTGACCAGCTGGCCACACAGTTTCAAGCCACATGGCAACAGGCATGTCCGCCGCTAGCGGTGGTGGGACGAGGTCCTTAAGTGGTCGTTAATTGGCGACTTACGGGCCTCAATTGGCTGCGGGAAGGTGACATGGTTCAGGGGCGTCACCAGCCTACCTGATAAAATGTCCTTCCAATTCCAAACTCGCCACCAGAGAGAGCAGGAGGTTCCGCCCAGAGTCTCCGAAACACACAGGGAGCCACGGAAAAACACACAGACCCTTGGAAACACACAAACACAAACGCACACAGCCTCGAAAACACGCGCATAGCCTTGGAAATGCACTGACCCTCGGAAACTTGCACACAGCCTCGGAAACACACACCTCAGAAACATGGACCCTCAGAAACACCGAGCCTGCTCTGTGTCACTCAACAATACTCTGGATAGAGCATGTGCCCACCTAGGACATCCCAGAATTAACATTTAAAGTTCAAAGTCTAGGTTCAGCACAGCAACTAATCCAATTAGGGATCTAACTGATCCTCTTACTGGAGCCAAACTCTCACTGATCTTGGTAATTTGTGACTCTATATAGTGGAAATAAACAGGGCGATGTTCTGCCTTTTGAAATTTTACAAAAACAAAATAAATCCAGTAATTTATTGAAAATCTTACATCTGTTCCATACTTGCTGTCAACTTTTACCATTGTAAGTTTCTTCGTCCATATCGATAATGAAAATTTCCTATGTAAGCTTGTCACGCTGTGAATACAATTATTCACTAATGGAGGCACAGCAGATCTAGGGTGTAATTACCTCTGCTTCTGAAGATGGGCAGAGGAAATGTTTCACCCCTCGCTGTCTGTAAATAATATATCTGAAAAATTAATGCACGGATCGCCAAGAAACTCTGTACACAGGTGAGGTATGGCACAAGAAGAACAGATTAATTTTTGGCGAAGATGTGGATCCAGATACAGATCCTGGGGCTTTTTAAAGGATCTGTTAACATTGGGAGCTGGGGCAAACGGACCTTCTTTCCTCTGGAATGTTGTTGATTTTTTTTAAAGAATGCTGTGGTTTGTCTCAGCTGCTGTGGTGGAATTTGTCACAGATGT
Source organism: Carcharodon carcharias (assembly GCF_017639515.1). Lineage (NCBI taxonomy): Eukaryota > Metazoa > Chordata > Chondrichthyes > Lamniformes > Lamnidae > Carcharodon > Carcharodon carcharias. The sequence goes on along the minus strand of NC_054496.1, from coordinate 16,696,066 downwards.
CAAAATGTGAGCAGAGTTTTCAGAGCAGGTTGTTAGATGTGGATTGGCCTGAAGCATCCTCAGTGAGATGGAAGCTCTTGAAAAAATTATTTCTTTTTTCGGCCTTGCAGTTACAGAGCATCAACCAGGTAGAGAAAAGCCTCAAGGAAGAACTGAGTATATCTAATAACATTGGGTTAACACAGCAAAGCAGAGGTACTATTGAGTGTCCTCTTCATTTGTGACATGATATCAGTGGTTTCTTCATAAATGTGGGAGAAAAAATTTATAACGAAAATATTAAAATAAGCACAGGCTGACTTTGAAATGGGGCTAAGTTATGTTGGTTTGTCCTGATCAATTATTCCCACCCTTTCTTGCACTTCACCTGAAAATTAGTCTTCACTCCTCATGTGCAACATTGTTTAATAGTTATATAAAGACCTTATCACATCAGAAACCTTTCAACGTGCTTTAACGAATGAATTGCTTCCTAAATGTTGCACTATTGGAAATGTGACTTTTGGCTGAGACATTAAACGCATGGATGGAAAAATTTGCATGGCACTGTTTTGAAGAGGAGCAGGGGAATTATCCCTAGTGTCCTGGATATGTCATTGGCTCTGCAAAGTACTTTGGGATGTCCTGAGGTGGCGTGACAGAAATGCAAGTCTTTCCTTACGTAATGGGTAGGACAGTGTGGAATCCTGTATAAGGTGTGAATGGGGAGGGTATTCAATCGAGACAGTATAACACAGTAATCTTTGAATTTGGGGCAATTCGACCAGTTTAGTTGGCAGGCTGAGCCTATCTGGTTCTGTACATTTCTGTGATTCAAAGTGGTATGGCCCTTGGTAAGGAGAGAAAATGGGTAATGATTCCACTGGGGTTTCTACACAGCAGGAATGACAGGAAGTGGTTTGACCTTAGAGGGTACGTAATAACATGGGACTGGTTCAGTGGGACAGCTCGATCTGGTCACTGCAGGAGACTTTCTCAACTGAAGCTCAATGCTCAGTTTTGAGGTATGTCTGTATTTGGAATGGGGAAATGGCTTCATTCGCTTAAAGTGGTTATGATTTTTTTGACATTTTTCTCTGTAGAATGTACAGATGTGAACTGTGGGCCCATGAGCATGATCAGTTGGAGCAATTAATTAAGCAGGATAATACACAGGAAAGGTGGGGCTCAACTGGTTCAAGGACCATTTCCTATTTTGAATCCCTCAGAGACTCTGTCAACCCCTGTCTATTCAAAACAAGATCGGCTTTCCAAAAATGTTATTTGAAAGATTAAATCCTGCTCTCATCAGAAATTCTTGGAACAAGTACTAAGGACTGAGCGCGTCACCCAGTAAGGGTTGCCAACTCTAGGTGGGCCTGTTCCTGGAGGTTGAATTATGAGCTCCATCCCCCCACCACCAGCATCTCCAATGTCTTTGGAATTAATAACCGAGAGCTCAGAGAAAAAGGAATGAAAAGGGCTCTTTTTTTTTTTCAGTACCTCCATCTGCTGGGTTTGTTTGCAGCATTTTATTTGTCTTGAAATCCTGAAAAGCTCTTGGACAATCCTGGAGGGTTGGCAACCCAACTGTCTGCAGCTTGGTGTCTGATGTAACGTCTTGCCTGGACCAGCCTGCCACGTCTGAGGGGCAAAAAATGCAGATTGCTTGGCCAGTCACCAGCACGGGGTGTGGCTGGTTCTGTGGCCTTGTTTCCTCCGCCGTTTCTCACTCATTCCAGAGGAAGATACCACTGCTGATCACTGAGTCATACAGAGCGGGGTCATCCCCTGCTTCAGCCTGAGTCTGTTTTGCTGTCAGCAATGATTTCAGGATAGGTGGCAGCAATGTGCTTGGCAATGGAGACGGAAAGGCACAAGACATCAATCAGCCAGAGTCCCTGGATCACTGTCTGATTTCTGCTGGAATAAAAGCTTGGATGGACATCAAACGTGGAGAGACATCAGTTGTAACTCAGTGGGCAGCAATGTGATAATGACCAGATAATCTATTTAAGCAATGTTGATTGGGGTATAAATATTGGCCAGGACCCAGGAATAGCTCTGCTGCTCTTCTTTGAAATAGTGCTGTGGGATCTTTTACATCCACCTGAGAGGACAGCTGCAGCCTCAGTTTAACACCTCAATTGAAAGGCTGCACCTGCAACAGTGCTGCACTCCCTCAGTACGGCACTGGGAGTGTCAGCGCAGATTTTGTGCTCAAGCCTCTGGGGTGGGGCTTGAACCTTCAACCGTCTAACTCAAGGGGCCAGAGCGCAACTCACCGAGCCAGGGCTGACAATGCTATGGGTGACTTTCTCAGGCACCCATCTCACCTGCCCATCTCTGAAGGGGCAGCCAGGGCATGGCTCTTAAAGGGCCACTCCATGGAAGCTGAGAAAGCCGCAGGGTTAGAGGCAGAGCAGGAGGGCAATATTCATTGTTTAGAAAGACGAAGAGATGCCTGTCTGTTTCACTATTGTTATTTATTTTTGTCCGTCAGGCTGGCAAAGCTTTACCACGGCTGACACCTCCCAGCTGAGCAGGAGAAAAGGCAGTTCCATTTTTACTCTCTGCTGCCTGGGGTCAGTCAGCCAGCTGTCAGTAACAGGGAGCTGGCACAGATGAGCAGAGCTGAATCACCCCAGTCTTACCGTATATGGTATTAATTTTGAGAGAAAACAAACAGAACATTTCTTTTTTAAGCCACTGGCAGAAGCATTTCTTCTCAGATGCACTACACAGGGGGAAGGAGCTTCGGACAAAGCTAACAAGAGCTCCCTCCCACGTCCTTTGGGGATGCTGAGTGTTTGTCAGGCACTCACTTGAGAGCACACACTGTCTCCCAACCTAGCAAACATCAACCCCGACAACCACCACCAGTGCCCCAGCCTCTGTACAGTGGTCTGTGTTAACCCAACTGATTAACAGTTTCAGTGAATAATTCATGTAACTAAGTCCATCATCTACTCCTGATACAGCTAGCTTGGAACGTGATTAGGGTTGCCAACTGTGATTAAATGTATTCCTGGAGGTTTCATCACATCATTTGCCCCCACACTCCAGCCATTAGTCGGCCAAACACGTCTATCTTGTAACGCACAGCCTTCCTGTGCCAACTGGAAAGCAAAAAGAGTCATTGCCCAATTGGATGATGCTTGACCATCAACTGAACAGCCTTTCCCAACCATTTTCAATATTTTTAAATCTGGTAAAGAGAAAGGTTCAAAGAAAATTTAAAAAAGAACTATCTTTTATGGTTCACATTAGCACATCCTTTAGCTAATATCACCATCGTCAACACTCCTTTGACCTTTTGCCTATGACATCTTTTGCAATCTCTCCTTTGCCTCCACCTATCACTGGCCCTCTATCCAGCTCCACCTGTCCCACTCCCCTTAAGCAGCTGATATTTCACCATATTTCTATTTCTCTTTAGTTCTGATGAAGACTCGAAACGTTAGCTCTGTCTTCCTCTCCACAGATGCTGTCAGACGTGCTGAGTTTTTCCAGCAATTTTTGTTTTTGTTTCAGATTTCCAGCATCCGCAGTATTTTGCTTTTTATCTTTTTTTAGTGTTCCTTTGATTTTTCACCAGTGTTGCACATGGCAGGGTCCTGTGATCTTCAATTCCAGGAGACTCCAAGCCATTCCTGGAGGGTTGGCGACCCTAAACATGGCAAAGTTCAAATTGGGTTGCCAACTCTGTAATTGCCCTGGAGCCTCCAGGGATTGACACCAAGCTGCAAGCAGCTCCCTGGAGTTAAACATAGGGGCATTAAAGAAGAGTGGTTGAAATTTTATTTCTTTTGAACATTTTTTTTTATTCATGAGTTATAAAAATATTGGACATGTTGGGTCCTTTACATGAGCTACTCAGCTCATCCCACGAACCTGCCTTTTCCCTATTGCCCAGCAAATGTGGTGCTTATCCAATTCTCTTTTGAAAGCCACCATTGAATCATCCTCCGCCACACTCTCGTGCAGCGCATTGCAGATCCTAACCACTCACTGTGTCAAAAAGCTTTTCCTCATGTCACCATTGGGTCTGTTGCCAATCAACTTAAATCGTTATCCTCTGGTTCCCAATCCCTGCGGCAATGGGAAGTTTCTCGATATCTACTCTGCTCAGACCCTTCATGATTTTGAACGTCTCCTTCAACCCAGCTCTCAACCTTCTTTCCCAAGGAGAACAGCCCCAGCTTCTCCAATCTCTGTGTAACTGAGTTCCCTCATTCCCTGGAACCATTCTCATGAATCTTTTCTGCACCCTCGCTAAAGCCTTCACATCCTTCCTAAAGTGTGGTGCCCAAATTGGACATAACACTCTAGTTGAGGTCGAATTGGACTTCTATAAAGGTTCACTATAACTTCCTTGCTTTTGTACTCTATGCCTTCATTTATCTTGTGTACTTTCTTAACCGCCTTCTCTACCTGTCCTGCCACTTGCAACAATTTTTTGGACCAATACCCCAGTATCCCCTTTAGAATTGCACTCTCTATTTTGTATTGCCTCTGCTCATTCTTCCTACCAAAATGCATCACTTCACACTTCTCCGCAATAAATGAAATCTTCCACATGTCTGCCCATTCCACCAGCCTGTCTACGTTCTCTTGAAGCCTATCTCTATCCTCCCCACAGTTCACAACACTTCCCAGCTTTGTGTCATCTGCAAATTTTGAAAATGTGCCCTGCGTGCCCAAGTTTAGGTCGTTAAAATAGATCAAGGAAAGCAGTGGCCCTAATGCAGTCATGTGATGGAAAGTTCCGGAATACGTTCAAAATTGGCAACGGTAAATCCAATCCTGGGTATTTGCTGTTGGCTCTGGGATTTTGTCCCACAGGCGGCCTGTGACATTAATAAGCAGCAGGAAAATAAACACAGAGGTTGTTTTGGTCTTGAGCTTATCTTCAGGGAAGTGGAGATAAACATTTGTTGAGATTATGGGGTCAGAAGCAAGTGAAAAGATTTCTTTAATGGAGCCACATCATTTCAACCAATATTTCAATAATATTTAGGATATGTCTTTTTGATTTCCTCTCTCACTATCATTGTCCAGATGCAGTGTGCAACACATCTGGAACAGCTGTTGATCCACCCTCTTTATACTTCTCACACATCCCCCCACCCCGCCCCTCCACCATCAGTGCTGTCTCTCGGGAGATGCTCCAATGCATGTAAGAGGGAGGAAATAGATTGAACGTCAGGTCTGAGACAAAGTTAGACTCTTACAACATTGGGAGAGAAAGAGAGTTAAATTGAGAGACTTTGGCCCTAAAATTGTCAGCCGGCATTTAAATAACTCCTCATCACATCCCTCAAGCTGCTTCAGATACAGGGCAAATAAAGAGTACATCTCCCTCTACATTCTCCCAGCAAACACTCCCAGGACAAGTACTGCTCTGGGTTAGATACAGAGTAAAGCTCCATCTACACCGTCCCCATCAAATACTCCCAGGACAGGTACAGCACGGGGTTAGATACAGAGTAAAGCTCCCTCTACACTCTCCCCATCAAATACTCCCAGGGCAGGTATGGCATGGGATCAGATAGAGAGTAAAGCTCCCTCTACACTGTCCCCATCAAACATTCCCAGGACAGGTACAGCACAGGGTTAGATACAGAGTAAAGGTCCCTCTACACCGTCCCCATCAAACATTCCCAGGACAGTTACAGCACAGGGTGAGATACAGAGTAAAGCTCTCTCTACACTGTCCCCATCAAACACTCCCAGGACAGGTACAGCACGGGGTTAGGTACAGAGTAAAACTCCATCTACACTGTCCCCATCAAACATTCCCAGGACAGGTATAGCACAGGGTGAGATACAGAGTAAAGCTCTCTCTACACTGTCCCCATCAAACACTCCCAGGACAGGTACAGCACGGGGTTAGGTACAGAGTAAAACTCCATCTACACTGTCCCCATCAAACAATCCCAGGATAGGTATAGCACGGTGTTAGATACAGAGTAAAGCTCTCTCTACACTGTCCCCATCAAACACTCCCAAGGACAGATATAGCACGGGGTGAGATACAGAGTAAAGCTCCCTCTACACTGTCCCCATCAAACACTCCCAGGCCAGGTATAGCACGGGGTTAGATACAGAGTAAAGCTCCCTCTACACTGTCCCCATCAAACACTCCCAGGCCAGGTATAGCACGGGGTTAGATACAGAGTAAAGCTCTCTCTACACTGTCCCCATCAAACACTCCCAGGACAGGTACAGCACGGGGTTAGATACAGAGTAAAACTCCCTCTATACTGTCCCCATCAAACACTCCCAGGACAGGTACAGCACGGGGTTAGATACAGAGTAAAGCTCTCTCTACACTGTCCCATCAAACACTCCCAGGACAGGTACAGCACGGGGTTAGGTACAGAGTAAAGCTCCCTCTACACTGTCCCCTTCAAACACTCCCAGGGCAGGTACAGCACGGGGTTAGATACGGAGTAAAGCTCCCTCTACACTGTCCCCATCAAACACACCCAGGACAGGTACAGCACGGGGATTAGATACAGAGTAAAGATCCCTCTACACTGACCCCATCAAACACTCCCAGGACAAGTACAGCACGGGGTTAGATACAGAGTAAAGATCCCTCTACACTGTCTCCATCAAACACTCCCAGGACAGGTACAGCACGGGGTTAGATACAGAGTAAAGATCCCTCTACACTGACCCCATCAAACACTCACAGGGCAGGTACAGCACGGGGTTAGATACAGAGTAAAGCTCCCTCTACACTGTCCCCATCAAACACTCCCAGGACAGGTACAGCACGGGGTTAGATACAGAGTAAAGCTCTCTCTACACTGTCCCCATCAAACACCCCCAGGTCAGGTACAGCACGGGGTTAGATACAGAGTAAAGATCCCTCTACACTGACCCCATCAAACACTCCCAGGACAAGTACAGCACGGGGTTAGATACAGAGTAAAGCTCCCTCTACACTGTCCCCATCAAACACACCCAGGACAGGTACAGCACGGGGATTAGATACAGAGTAAAGATCCCTCTACACTGACCCCATCAAACACTCCCAGGACAAGTACAGCACGGGGTTAGATACAGAGTAAAGCTCCCTCTACACTGTCCCCATCAAACACACCCAGGACAGGTACAGCACGGGGATTAGATACAGAGTAAAGATCCCTCTACACTGACCCCATCAAACACTCCCAGGACAAGTACAGCACGGGGTTAGATACAGAGTAAAGATCCCTCTACACTGTCTCCATCAAACACTCCCAGGACAAGTACAGCACGGGGTTAGATACAGAGTAAAGATCCCTCTACACTGTCTCCATCAAACACTCCCAGGACAAGTACAGCACGGGGTTAGATACAGAGTAAAGATCCCTCTACACTGTCTCCATCAAACACTCCCAGGACAGCTACAGCACAGGGTTAGATACAGAGTAAAGATCCCTCTACACTGTCTCCATCAAACACTCCCAGGACAGGTACAGCACGGGGTTAGATATAGAGTAAAGCTCCCTCTACACTGTCCCCATCAAACACTCCCAGACAGGTACAGCACGGGGTTAGATACAGAATAAAGCTCCCTCTACACTGTTCATATCAAACGTTCCCAGGGAAGATACAGCATATTGAATTTATTCTGAGTTAGGCAGATTTTTGATAGACAAGGTAGCCAAGGGCTATGAGAGACAGATAAGAAAGTGAAGTTGAGACCACAAGATCTGCCATGACCTTTTTGAATAGCACAGCAGGTTCAAAGGGCCAAATGGCCTACTCCTGCTCCTAAGTCCTATGTTCCAAGCACAGGTCTTCTTTCCTTTATATTGTCCCATCAAACACTCCCAGGACAGGTAGAGTGTAGGTTAGATACAGACTAAAGCTCCTCCATCATTTTAAGTAGCATTTAGATTTAAGTTCGAACCATGGGGGAAAACTGATGGTGTTACATTTCTAAACATCTGCAGATTTAAAGGTACTGAAAGAGGAGGTGGCTCAGTGTTAATAAAATAAATCTGAGATGTACTTAGCTCCAAATTAACATATACCGCAGCTAAACGCAGAACCCTAATGGGACAAATCCCTTTCCATTTGCTCCCACTGTGTAGAATCCTAATGGGCCAAACTGTTTCCCATTCATTCCCATTGCTAATGTCACGATGGGGAAAATTTGTAATGAGCTATCCAGTGTGACCACCCATTCATTGGCCGACTGAGATGCTGATTACAGAAATGAGGTGCCTCGTGCAATATATCCTATAGGCCAGTTGAAGTGATGTTTTCCATGGTCTGGGACACATGTCCACATTCATACCAATGATCCAAACCCCTCCCATTGACTCCCATTGCATAGTCCCAATGGACCAAATCCCTGGAGAGGCATAACCTTAACAGATCCGGAAGTGTGTAAACAGAACTGGACCAGTCCTGGAGGCCCTTAAAATCTGAGCTTTCTAAAATGGGGTTTAAGTGTGTAAGATTAGTGTGTGAATATGTTAAGTTCTTGGCTATACACAGTGGATTACAAACCTTGTGACAAACAGATGAAAAAAATTAATCTGGGCCATGAGTAGCTTTGTAGGAGACCATGTGAATTATATTGGCAGAAGGATCAAGAATCTGGGGATATTGATTTAATGTGATTGGCAAAAGAAGCAATGGTGACCTGTTGAAAAACTTTTATATGCAGCAATGGTTAGGATCAGGATTGGACTGCCCGATTGGGTGGAGGAGGCAGATTCAATCAGAAGAGAAAATTACCTGCAGGGCTACAGGGAAAAGACAGAGGAGTGGGACTCGATTGCTCTTGCAGAGAGCCAGCACAGCCACAATGGGCTGAACGGCCTCCTTCTGTGCTCTTAACGTTCTATGTTTCGATATGAAGCAGTTCTTATTTTCAGCTGAAATAACCTGACTCTTAAAATTAAACCAAGTCCCACAAGATGATGGCTATATTGCTGAAAAAAGAGGCATTTTCTGTCAAAGATTTTCATCTTTCACTCATCAGGACAATTCACAAGAGAAATGATAGGGGAAGCAACCTATTTATACTGTATGAGAAGAGAGTGCTGATTGGTTAGCAAGTGGACTCTGATTGGTAGAGACATTGCCATAGAGAATGCACCAGTTGAATATGTTGTTTCCTCTGACATTGATATTTTCATGCGAATTGCTCTGTGAGTACAAGATGAAAAGTTTTGACAAAAAGTGTTTTTTTTCAGCAATATCCAAGTTCTGTACGACCGAATGACTATGATGGCTCTAAGCTGACAGGGAGAGTCAGCCTCATATCCTTTACAATGAGCTTGACAGTCACTGTACACCTAAAATCTATCGACCCGAGTCAGCTGGTATCAATCTCTCCTGCTCTGGCTAGAATGCTCAGGAAAGTAAACTGATTAAGAGGATTCCTTTGTAGTAAGTGACTTCAGTCCTTTGAGAATTGAGTTCTGACCCAGACAGAAACATCCTCAGTTGTGAGGCTGGAATGTGAACGCTCAGGATGTCTGGGGTCAAAAGGGAAAATAGCTCATCTTTATTAAAAATAAATAAAAGAAACAGTTAAATACCCAATAAAGAAAGGAAATATTGCCAGCGGCTGGGTCACAGAGTGCTACAACATCGACCTATCAACTCTGGGGGGGCCAGGGTCAGGATGCAGCCTAAGTCAGAGAGACTGAAGTGAAGTCAAGAGAGCTGCGTGGTGTAGTGTACTAGTCAACTCTCTTTTCACCCTCTAGGATCTGATCTGCATCCCCTGTGGCCCAGTGGGATGAAGAGCTCTTTTCTTGGGTGCCATTATGAATCGAAAGTGATACAATTCTGGGGTAGGGCTGAGCTCGATCCCTGGTGGGCAACACTTTGTGGCTTCCCCATTTTCTTCACCTATTTGCTAATCATTTCTGAGCCCACCAGGTCTCATGTGGTACCCAGGCTCAGAGGATGGCACCCACACCACTGGACTGCTGCTAAAGAGTGAGGCAAAGTGTTTACTTAGTACACTATCGAGAATCTCAGCATCCCATCAGAGCAAATCCAAGAATGAAGAATTACAGAAGACACCTACTAGCAGGCAACACACTCCTGAATGCCAGAATCAGACTGTATATTTTCTACATTCTGATACTTTATTACCAGATAACATCTCCTCCAATCTCTCTGCCTAAATATCTGTTATGAAAGCACTCTGTCATACTGAAGGAAAGAAGTAATTACTCCCCCACCATGTCACTGAATAGGTGACTCTCTGCCTCTCGTTCTGTTTATCTGTCTCTCTCCATCTGTGTCTGTTTCTTATCTATCTCTTTCTCTGTTTCTCTATCTGTCCTTGTCTTTCTCATTATGTCTGTCTGTCACTCTGCCCCTCTTTCTTTATGATCCTTTCCCTGTCCCCTCTCTGTTTCTTACCTATCTCTGTCTTTGTCTATTTCTCTCTATGTCTGAGTGTGTGTGTCTCTCTCTGTTTGTCCTGTTCCTTCTCTCTGTCCCTCCCTCTCTCTCTCTCTTTCTGTCTGTCCCTCCTTCTTTCTCTGACCCTCCCTCACTGCCTGTCCCCCTCTCTCTCTGCCCATCTGTCCCCCTCTCTCTGTCTGTCGTCCCTCTCAGCCTGTCCTTCCTCTCTCTCTCACTCTCTGCCTGTCCCTCCCTCTCTCCCTCCCTCCCTCCAACTCTCTCTGCCCTTATGTCCCTCCTTCCCTTTCTCTCTGTCCCCCTCTCTCTCTGTCTGGCTGCCCATTGCTCCCCGTTTGTCTGTCTCCCACGTTATATTCTGGAAATGTTCCTTACTAATCCTTTCATACAGCTTCACTGAACGCTAGCTGTTGAGACTTTCAAATTGCATTTTACATTTCTATTATAAATTTAAAACTACATTTTATACTCAGTTTGAAAGAGTTAACATTCATAGCATTCTGCAGCCTTTCCTTATAATTGTATAACCTATAGCTCAATCCAGCTATTAATTTATTTGGCCTTTCTGCACTCCCTCATCCAACCCCTAAATGCCTGGGTGTCATAATAGACAAAGGTCTGTGGGACATCCTAAACAAACTGGTAGCACAGCAGGAGTCCAACAAGATGCCAAGTCTGCCACACGCTTGCCAATCATGCCAGTTTTTTTGGGAATTGAATTAACTGCCTGCCTAATAATTATATCATATTTACAGCACAGAAATAGGATAATCCGTCCGACAGGTCTATGCCCACGTTTATGCTTGTGCAAGCCTCCTCCCATCACTAACTAAATCAACATTCCTTTCTCTCTCCTGTGTTTATCTATCTCCCCCTTAAACGCATCTATGGAATTTCAGAATCCTAAGGAACAGGGGGAGGTTATTCAGCTCCCCACTCCCCACAACCACCTCCCATCAATCCTGATCCACCATTCGATTAGATCTTGGCTAATTTGTATCTGAACTCCATCTGCCCACCTTGGCTCTGTAACCTTTAATACTCTAACCCCAACAAAAAAATCTATTCATCTCAGTTTTGAAATTTTCAGTTGATCCCCAGCATCAACAGCTTTTTGGGGGAGCGAGTTTCAGAGTTCCACTGTCCTTTTGGGTGAAGTAGTGGTTCCACACATCACACCTGAATTTTAAGGTCAATGCCCCCTTTGTTCTGGACTCTCCTAACAGAGGAAACAGTTTTTCTGTATCTACCCTATCAGCCTTTTGGCTCATATTAAACACCTCTCTCAGGTCACTCCCTAACCTTCTTTACTCAGGGAATACTAGCAAAGTCTGTGTTCAGGGTTAGGTTACTGGCCACTGCAATGAAAGGGCACCTCAGCATGACATGCAACCGTCTGCGAGGGTCTGAACCTTTTCAGGCACAGTCCGAACACTATGCGACTTGGGGGAGATGGCGGTGTAGTGGTAATGTCAAAAGACGAGCAATCTAGAAGCTCAGGCTAGTGCTTTGGAAAAATGGGTTGAAATCCCACCATGGAGTTGGTGGAATTTAAAATTCAATTAATAAAATCTGGAATTGAAAGCTTTTCTCAGTAATGGTGACCACGAAACTATCACTGGGCTGTCTGGTTCTCTCATGTCCTTTAGAGAAGAAAATCTGCTGCCCTTACCTGGTCTGGCCAGGCCCACAGCGATGTGGTTGGCTCAGAAATGGCTTCAGCAAGCCACTCAGATCAAGGGCAACTGGGGATGGGCAACAAATGCTGGTCTTGCCACTCACCCACACCCCTCACAGGATACTAAACCATTACAAGAATTGAAGTATTAGCAAATTATGCACCCCAAGAGCAAATATTAATTCATAAAGAGACCCTGGCACTGGGATATAAAATTCAGAAGTGGGGTAAGAATACTCCAATCTCCTTTGGACCTGGTAGATCTTAGAGCCACTTTCAATCCTGAAATTATATTGATAGAATCTTACAGCACAGAAGGAGGCCATTCAGACCATCGTACCTGTGCCAGCTCTTTGAAAGTGAAATCCAATTAGTCCCACTTCACTGTTCCTTCCCCATAGCCCTGCAAATATTTCCTTTTCAGGTATTTATTCAATTTCCTTTTGAAAGTTACTATTGAAGCTGTTTTAGGCAGTACATTCCAAATCATATCAACTTGCTGTGAAAATAATTTCTCCTCACCTCCCCTCTGGTTTCGCTGCCAGTTACCTTACATCAGTGTCCTCTGGCTCCCGGCCCTCCTGCCAGTAAAAACAGTTTGTCCTTATTTAGTCTCTCAAAATTCTTCATAATTTTAAATGTGTCTATTAATACCTCCCCCTTGACCTTCTCTGCTCTAAGGAGAACAATCCCAGCCTCCCCAGTCTCTCCGCATTAACTGAAGTTCCTGGTGCCGTGCTGGTAAAGCTGGTCTGCAGCCTTCCCTCCATAATGATACCAATCATGTTTGTGAGATGTCTTTGTCCTGGGCTCTCTTGAGAGTGGGCTCCCTTCTGAGATTCACTCTCACAGACTCTATATTATCAACGAGCGACTGTAATTATAACAGGAAATGTTCATTCCCACAGCAAAGCCTGTGGCCCCGCCTCTCCAACCTTAATTAAGGAGGTAGTGCTGTTGCCATGGGCACCGTACAGGGGAGGACGGCAGGGGGGCTGGGTGAGGGGTAGGGATGGCCGATGGGCTGTGAGCTGGGACTGTAGATATATATATATATATATATATATATAAAATTGAAGCCCAGCAGCTGTTCTGGGATAATTGGGATCATCTGAGGGATAGTGCAACACATTCTTAACCTCCACCACCCCCCCCAGCACCCTGCCCTGCGCCCCCGCCACCCCCCCCCCACCCTCCCCCCATTCTGATAGCTTGCCGTCCCACAGGTTAGGTGTATTAATGTGTTCACTTCAGTCTCTAGGTGTAGTGCCCTTCACCGTGGCTCCATGACAATCTCAGTAACATTGAGGAGCCATCCTGTTGCTACCCAGGAAGGGGGCAGGATTACGGGTCCCCTGGTGGGATAAGAGGGATCAAGGGTTGGATGAAGCAGCGAGCAGGTTAATTCAGGTCCATGGATTACAAATTCCAACTGGCAGATGGCTCAACAGAGTAAACGAGACTCATGGATCCTGCAGTTAAGACCTTTGCGAACGTATAAATTTAGGTGTCTCTTACCAAGCTCAGTAGTCTGCGTTGATCTGGAGTCCAAGAGAAACGGCGGCTTCTGTGAAGGTCATAACATTGCCGTGTTCTGTGACCGTTCCACAGGGACCCACGTCGGAACTCAGTTCAGCTACTCCACAGACCTGGAGGAGTGAAGAAAGAACTTGGATTTAAATAGCGCCTTTCACCTCCTCAGGATGCCTTAGAGCATTTCACAGCCAATGAAGCACTTCAATGAGGTGTGGTCACTGTTGTAATGTAGGAAACACGGCAGCCAAGTTGTGCACAGCAAGATCCCACAAACAGAAATGTGAAAACGAATCAGATGATCTGTTTTAGTGGCACTGATAAATATTATTCTTTCACGGGGCGTAGGCATCACGAGCTAGGCCAGTATTTATCGCCTATCCCTAATTGTCCTTGAGAAGGTGGTGGTGAATTGCCTTCTTGAACCGCTGCAGTCTGTGCGGTGTAGGTACATGCACATGGCACTGAGCGGATCAGACTTGCAATTCTGGTCAGGAGGTTCAGGGAAGGATTGACCTTGTAGGGCAGAGGACCACTGCACAGTTCACAAGGCAGAGTAAAATAGGAACGTTTAACCCTGAGCACTACTTGAGTTAATATGGGCCAGTACACAAGGGAGAACTCCACCTCCTGCTCCTCTTCAAAGAATGCCTTGGGATCCTCTGCATTCACCTGAAAGGGCGGGCGGAAACTCAGCTCATCTCATCCGAAAGATGACACCTCCAACAGTGCAGCACTCCTTCAGGACTGCAGTGCGAGTGTCAAGCCTGGATTTTGTGCTCAAGTATATGAAGTGACACTTGAATCTACAACTTTCTGACTCAAAGACAGAAGTGCTAACACAGAATCAAAATCATTTTGATACTGTAGTATCTTCCCCCCCCCCATACATAAACTCAAATCATCACACATGGGCACTAGAGGTTCTCGTACTGGTGTACAAAAACTCTAGGTGGTCCAGGTCTACAAGTATATATGTATACAAGTATATATATATATATATATATATATATATATATATATATGTCTATAAGTACATCAGCCCCCTGCCCACCTGGGGCTGCTGTATCACATACAGCAAATACAGTCTTAGGAGAATTCTCCCTTATTCCATATTTGTTGATTTATTAACAAGAAAGATTATTTGTTTTTTAAAAATGTATAATTTTCTTTGGAATAGCTGACATTGGCCTGAATTTTCACTCACGCGAGTATGCAGAGACGGGGGAACACACGGCAGCGTGAATGTGACATCTATAAAAGTGGCTTGGAATGTCAGATTTTTGATCTGAAGGGCAGGCGACTCTGGAAACAATGTGGAGGCTGCCGGGTGTGGAGATGGGTGGGGTGGGGTGAGCAGAAGGCCTGCCTCGGTGGACCGGCATTTTGTCCAAGACTTTAATAAAATGTAAAACAGCTCTGCAGCCCTCACCCCTCTCACCTTCTCATCCCTCATGACCTATTCATGCCAACCCATGGCCCCTCATACCCTCCATGCCAATCTATGACCCTCTATCCCCCCCCACATGGCCCTTTATAGTCCGTACACCAACTTAGTCCCAATTTATGCCAACTCATGCCCTGCACCAACCACACTTTTCCCTTACACTCTCCATGCCAACTCACCCAGTATCCACCATGGGCAGTCACAAGACTCTGAGTTTAATAAATTTTAAGTGTCTATTTTAGACTTTAGTTTTTAAAAAACTCATTAATACAAACAATTCTCTATATTTACATTCCTTCAACTACATAATCCCTTTCGTTCAAGTGCATACTCCCTTATAAAAACAAACATTTGAATTCATAGTCCCACAGAATCACAGAATCACACAGTGCAGAAGAGGCCCTTCGGCCCATCGAGTCTGCACTGACACGTGAGAAACACCTGACCTACTTACCTAATCCCATTTACCAGCACTTGGCCCATAGCCTTGAATGTTATGACGTGCCAAGTGCTCATCCAGGTACTTTTTAAAGGATGTGAGGCAACCCGCCTCCACCACCCTCCCAGGCAGCGCATTCCAGACCCTCACCACCCTCTGGGTAAAAAAGGTTTTCCTCACATCGCCCCTAAACCTCCTGCCCCTCACCTTGAACTTATGTCCCCTTGTGACTGACCCTTCAACTAAGGGGAATAGCTGTTCCCTATCCACCCTGTCCATGCCCCTCATAATCTTGTACACCTCGATCAGGTCACCCCTCAGTCTTCTCTGCTTCAATGAAAACAACCCAAGTCTATCCAACCTCTCTTCATAACTTAATTGTTTCATCCCAGGCAACATCCTGGTGAATCTCTTCTGCACCCCCTCCAGTGCAATCATATCCATCCTATAATGTGGTGACCAGAACTGCACACAGTACTCCAGCTGTGGCCTCACCAAGGTTCTATACAACTCCAACATGACCTCCCTACTTTTGTAATCTATGCCTCGATTGATCTAAAGTCTTCTAAATGTCAATCAAACTGAAATGGCTGGTGCCCCACTCTGATAATGGAAGGGCAATTAGGGATGGGCAATAAATGCTGGCCTAGCCAGTGACGCCCACATCCTGTAAATGAATTAAAAAAATCAGTCATGCAGCACTAATCCAGTAATGATAACCCTCAGGCTTATGTCAACAATGATTTTTTTTAACACTCCACAGTTTTTTTCAAAAATTTAAAGGGCAGTTTTAAATGCCTTGACAGCTTGACATTTGCTTTTGACAGTTGCTTTTGACAGGTCTTGTGACAGTTCCAATGAGTTTATGCACCTTTTACACACATTCATGTCTACTTTTAACAACCCCAAAGGGAATCTTACCTCTCCCATAGGTCACTTGGCCTTTCACAAAGAGCATCCTCCCTCTCCCAAAGTGCACCTTACCTCTCCCAAAGGTGTCCCTGGGCTGTATCCAAAGTGGTACCCTACTTCTCCACCAGGGTACCCCACCTCTCCAAGGGATTCTGCAAAGTCTAGACCTGCTTCTACCAGGTCTAATCTGTACACATTGTGTTTCCTACTCCTGGCTAATGAAAATTAAACATGATTTGAGGCAGCTTCCTCCACGAAACACGCAAGTGCAAATCCCGGCCTGACCCCATTCCCGCCTCATGAAAATGATAGGTGCTGTGTTCGGAGATGAAACTTCTGGATTTCAAGCTCCTCTGCCACATTTCACAACTCTGTCTTTGTGAAAATCCAAGCCATTGTCTTTTGGAAGTTTGGGCATCCAAAAGCCTCGTCAGTATTCACAGGAGGGCCCTGGGAGCATGTTAATATTTGCTGGTGTTGATATTTGCAGGGAGATCAATATTTGTAGGAGATCAATATTTGCTTAGATGAGAGGCTCCCCACAGCCGAGCAGCCTGCTCTTCAAGCTCTACATGAATAAAGGCCATTTGGCCGGAGACTTGTACGGGGGGGTTGTACTGAAAGGCAGTAGAATTCCTGACGCGCACCCTGACTGACTCGGGCCCTCTGAAGAACCATTCAGCAGCTACTGTGTGGGAGTCCAGCTGCCAAACTCTGTTTCATTGCGACCTTTAACCTTAAAGAATAGGGCCATTATTGCAACCAGATGCCAAATGTAAATGAAATTGCTGGCTTGTTGACTATGTATCTAGACAGCCAGCAAAGCTTTATCTGTTGGTGTGTTTATAACACTGAGCTATCCAGTCAATAAACAAGAAGAGTGAGAGCTTTTTATCATTATATCAGCCAACTTTCAATGGGCAATTCACTTGCACCAACCAGGTAGAATGTCCTGTTGCACTGATTTGACTGTGGCTTTTTCACTTGTTCTGAGGATAGGAACCTCACTGTGGGCCAGAACTGCAGTGGTTCAAGAAGGCACAGTCAGGGATGGGCAATAAATGCTGGGCTTGTCTGCGATGCTCATATCCCAAGAACGAATAAAATGAAAGAAGAAGCTCTCTGACCAGCTCGAAGGGGGAGTCACCAGGGGCCAGAGGAAGGGGACTGAAGCTTAACGGGCAGAGACATGAGTCTGATCTGAAGACAAAGACATTAATTCAATGTTGCCAACATGTACTGGCAGTCACAAATCTGAAGCAGCCAACAATTAAATAACCCTGATGGCCAAATTGTTTAACACCGGCAAGCCCTCGATCCACTCATCCACCCAACATAAAAAAAACACAGTGCCAATCATGACCACTTCAACGTTTTATTGCGTATATACCAGAGATATGATCGACCAGGGAGTCACTTGCAGCCGACTCCAGCTTTAAATATCCTGGCAGCCTGCGAGTAGGCAACAAAAAGACCATTATACAGTGAGAGTCCAACAGCTGGAATCAATAAGCATCAGGGACCTGGGTAGACATGAGAATGGCACTTATTGGAGAAAGAAGGAAAGCAGGAGGCGGTGCAAATGAAGCTGTGTTCATCTGTCAACCCGCCAGGAGATCGAGACTGATTCCCTGTCTGTTCCAGCTCTGAGCTCGGCAGGGGTTGGTGGGGGGGGAAACAGTACACAGCTCAAGGCTCAACAACATTGTCACTGTGATGAACACTCTTCCCACAAGTTTGTATTTTACCTCCGGCCTTCACTGCCGCTCCCCTCTATTCCCCTGGCACTGGACGCACAACTGAGGTATGAAAATGTGAGGGATGGGGCGGGGCATACTGAAGTGGAAATGATTCATACGTATAGTTTTTACACTTGGGGGATTGGGTGTAACTTTTTAGAACCTTCAACATGCCTCACGTGTATCACTGCAAACACAGTAATGTAATCCATTCCCCCCTTACTGTAACACTCTCCGATATACTCCACAATCCTCACTGTAACGCTCTCCGATATAACCCACACCCTTCACTGTAACGTTCTCCAAAATACCCCAAAATCCTTGCTGCAACACTCTCCGATATACCCCACACCCCTCATTATAACACTCTCACATAGAGCCTACATGCCTCACTGCAATCCTCTCTGATAGGCCCCACGCGTCTCACTATAACACTCTCTGATATACTCCACATCCCTCACTGTAATATTCCCTGGTAGAACCCACACCCATACTGTAACACTGTCTGATATACCACACCCCCTCACTGTAACACTCTCTGATATACCCCACACCCCTCACTGTAACACTCTCTGATATACCCCCACACCCCTCACTATAACACTCTCTGATATACCCTTCACCCCTCACTGTAACACTCTGATATACCCCTCACCCCTCACTATAACACTCTCTGATATACCCTTCACCCCTCACTGTAACACTCTCTGATATGAGAAATATTGAAAGCAATATTAAACTATTGAAACAGGTATCAGTTGTGCTCAGTTGGTAGCACACTTGCCTCTGAGTCATAAGATTTTGGGTTCAAGTCACTTTATGCTTGAGGACAAAAATCAAGGTGGGCACTCTAGTGTAGTACTGAGGGTGTGCTGCACTGTTGGAGGTGCTGTCCTCAGATGAGAGATTAAATCAAAGGCCTCATATTTCTGCTCCGATGCACATAAAACATCCCGTGGGACTATTTGAAGAAAAGCTGGAGTGTTCTCCCGAGTTTTCTGGCCAACATCAGAAAAATAGGTTATCTGGTCATTATCACACTGCCGCTTATGGGAGCTTGCTGTGCATGTTTTGGCTAGCGCATTTCCTACATTACAACAGTGACCAAGTATTTTATAGGTTGTAGAACACTTTGGGATGGGTCCGATGACTATGAAAGGCGCTATATAAATGTGCCTTTCCTTTATCCTTTCAATCAGCTGTCAGTCCCTCACACTCCTGCTGCTGAGGGACAAACAATCCCATTCCCCAAACAAGCTCCAACATATTTAAGGAATTGCTTACCGTATGTGGGGATTGAATCCACCCGGAAAATGTAAAGATAATAAATAATCAGTCCGTGAGGAAGGTCGGCACTGGCGGTAGGTGTGGACCGGCTGACTGCTCTTGCTTTCTACACTTCCATATTATCATTGGCTTGGCTCTCCACCGCCTTGCAGCCTCACTGGATTTACCAGAATGTTCCAATTACAGTCAAATCTCACAATAACAGTAACTACCTCACAGAAAGAACTGAGCTGGTATCAATTCCTGCACAGACTGGGCCCATTCCACCAAAAACTAGGATAGAATTGCAGCAAGGCTTGGTGAGAGACCGTGACAGGAAGGGGTTTGGAAGAAAGAAAGATTTCTTTCGCACCTTTCATGACCTCAGGACACGTCAAAGAGCTTTACATCCAATGAAATACTTGTGTAGTCACCATTGTAATACAGGAATTGCAGCTGCCAATTTATATACAGCAACTCTCACAAACAGCAGTGACCAGATAACCTGTCTTTTTTAGTGCTGTTGATTGAGGGGTAAATATTGGCGAAGACATAGAGTCATAGAGGTCTACAGCACAGAGAAAGGCCCTTCAGCCCATCGAGTCTGCACCGGTCAAACAAGTGCCTGACTATTCTAATCCCATTTTCCAGCACTAGGCCCATAGCCTTGTACGCCATGGCATCGCAAGTGCACATCCAAATACTTCTTAACATCTGGGATATCTGGCCTAATCTTCTTCGAATTGGTGTCATGGGATCTTTTACATCCAACTGAGAGGACAGATAGGGCCTTGGTTTGATGTGCCATCTGAAAGAATAATGTGCAGTGTAGTTTGACTTCTTCATTGCACAACTATGCTCTCCACCAGTCTGCTTAACCCAGCTCCCCAGGTTCCCAGACTAGGGTGTGTGATGGCTACATATGTGATGATTTACAACAGATCCCACAATAATTTCACTGTAACATATGCTATTTTAGGCAACATTTCATTAAAAGAGCTAGGATTCTCATGGATACATTTCAGGGCAGTGCTGAGGGAGTGCAGCGCTGTCAGAGGTGCCAACCTTCAGATAAGACGTTAGGCCAAGTACCCATCTGCCCTCTCAAGTACATGTTAAAGATCCCATGGAACTTCTTTGAAGAAGAGCTGTGGGGGGGTGGGTGGTTCACCTAGTGTCCTGGCCAATATTTATGCCTCGACTAACAATCACGCACACAAGTCATTATTACATTGCTGTTTCTGGGATCTTGCTGTGCACAAATTGATTGCTGTGTTACATTACAACAGTGGCTACACTTCAACAGTACTTCATTGGCTGTGAAGTGCTGAGATTGTGAAAACCGCTACTTAAATGCGAGTCTTTTTTATTGTTATGCAGAGGAACATGTTGCGAGTGTTATACAGTGAGAGGGCTGTTATAGAGAAAGGGACAAGATACAGCTACTGCCTCAGTTGGTAACACATTTGCTTCTGACTTAGAAGGTTGTGGTACAAACAGCAGGATGAACAAGGAGATACTCTACGATAAGACTTCAGTGCAGTAGTGAGGGGATGCTGCACTGTCAACAACCCCTTTTTGACAGTGTTCCTTCGATGAGATGTTCATCCAACCATGGATGTGAAAGACCCTATGGCCCTAAGAACAGAAGAGCAGAGGATTCTGTGCATGTTCAAGATTCAACCAAAAACATGTTACTGCTGCTTGTGGGATCTTGCTGTTCAAATTAGCGGGTTTCTTTGCTTATACAGCAGCCACTGCCTTTGAAAGCAGTGGTCCATCAGTGAAGTACTTTGGGACATTACATAAATGCAGAATTTGTATTTACATTAAATAGAAAAGCAACGTGTTAATGAGAGGACATGACAAATACAGGCAGCCAGGTAGAGAAAGGCAGGTTATAGAGGCAGAGACACATAAAGGGCATGTTATAGAGACTAGCATTTATAGAAGCAAGGGCACAGAGACAGGGGCCATGTTGTAGAGATGGAGAGAGACGCAGAGACAGAGGGCATATTGTAGAGAGGAGCATTAAACCAAGACAGGAACAACATTACAGAGATTGGCAGAGGGCTAGGGTGGCGCTGGTTGAAATTACTGCCCAGCTATACTTTCGAGAACCACAATCGCTGCATGCCTTATCAGTAAGTAGTGTACTGAGTGCCTGATACCAGCTATCTGTTAACTATGGAGATATCAGCAATGTGTTATGTCAGATAGAGTTATCGGGATGTTGGTGAATCAATACTGACACCACCAGCAGGAGACATTGTTCAGCGCCAAGACGACACAAAAAGCAAACTCATTTGAACAGAGGAACTTTCGACCGATTTGCATCTCAGTATTTATACTCAAGATAATCTCTCACAAACTCCTTTAACCCCTTTTCCTTCAGAGGATCACTCAATGAGTCAGAGCTGCCAGTTGGAAACAGCTGCTTCCCTGTTTTCTGGATCATCTCTGAAAGAAGCCAGGATTTGAATTACTGACTTTTTAAATCCATTAAATGGCTTTAAAAAGAACTCGATGGGAAATGGGAGCTGATAGGTTTCCCCAGTGCACAGGGAAAACTGCCAACCTGTGTGCACTCTGCACCAAAGCGCAGCCAAGGCATGAAGCAGCACGGTGCATCATTTATATAGCATCTCTCACGACTTCAGGATGTCCCAAGATGCTTTACAATCAATGAAGAACTTCTTGAAGCACTGTTCAGACGTAGGAAATGCAGCAGCCAACTTGTAGATCACAAGCTCCCACAGAAGCAATAAAATAAACGACCAGATAATCTGCTCTAAAGGTACTGGTTGAGGGACAAATATCGGCCAGGGCACCAGGAAAACTCCCTTACTTTTCTTCAAAGTAGTGCCTTGGGGACTTTTACATCCACCTGTGAGGGTAAACGGGACCTTGGTTTAATGTCCCACCCAAAAGACAGCGCCTTTGGCTGTGCAGCACTCCCTCACTGAGGTGTTAGTCCTGACTTTGTTCTAAAGTCCCTGGAGTGAGAATTGGAATTCCTGACTCCCATTGCCCCATGGTTGACACGCACAGTTTACCGAGCACTTCCTAATAGCTCAGTGCACCATCCAGTCCATTAATGAGCCGTCTTTCTTCTTTTCAAGCAATCCTTCGGGATTGAGGGATGACTTGTTTCACCTCTGGTTCAATGGGTTCTGAGGCAGCTGATAAGTCCAATGTGCAATCTGCAGATTCTGTCACATGCAGGGCAGGTGGTGCTTGAAGGGTCGGGTAGATGGGTTGTTTGGAGGTTTGACCACTTTCCCCGACATCTTGACTTTGCCTTTGCGTGTTCCCGTCGAAGTCTCTCCGTATGTTTGCTGCCTTCCCAAATGAACCTTCTCCATTTTGGCTGGTCACAACCAGGGATTCCCATGAGTCAGCGGGGATATTTGACCTCTTCAGGGATGTTCAGAAGACATGCCTAAAGCGTTTCAGCTCCCCTGCTGCGATTGAGTTCCAAGTAGAGCAGTTGACTTGGGCGTCTGGTGTCTTGCACAAATGACATATCCTGCCCAGTGAGGCTGGTTTTGAGTGGTTAGCGCCTCAATGTTGGGCCTGTTGGCTTGGTAAAGGACGCTGCTTTTGGACCACCTTCCTTGCCACTGGGTTTGGAGGATCTTGCGAAGGCAGCACTCATGGTACTTCTCCAGTGCTTTGACGTGCCTGCAGGTGGTCCAAAGCTCTGAAGCGTGCAGGAGCACAGGGATCACTGACACAACACAGAGAGCAGACAAATTCCACGGTCAGTCATGCTTTGTGTTGAGTTAGTCTAGACAGCTATTGGGGCCACGTAGACATGGGAGAAGAGGGCACCTGGTGATCGTGGAACTGCCCTGCGGTGGGTGCAGGGATGGTAAAGAGAAAGGACCATGCAGTGAATAGAATCCATATCAGTCGAATGGAATGGGTTGATGTTGATCACAGAATCATGGAGCATAGAAGGAGGCCATTCAGCCTATCATGCCTGAGTTGGCTCTTTGATAGCGCTGTTCAATTTAGTCCTGTCGATCTGTGGCAATAGGGATTTCAATGAAGCAGCATTGTGAGCTAGCTGTTTGCATACAGGGTATCAGCCCAGCTGCTCTAGTCTCAGGATATAATGGTGCAAATCAAATGTTATTATTGTCAATCCTCCTTCCCATTCTGACCTGCCTATTCTCGGTCTCCTACACTTTTCCAATGAAGTTCGAGGCAAACTCAAGGGACAACAGCTTGTCTCTCTGTTGGACACTTCACAGCCTCCAGCTTTAAACATTCTTATTCCATCTTAAACACCACTTCCATTTTCTCTCAGACTTTTGTAACCATTTATACCTCATCCAGGCCCATCTTTTGTTTCCACTCCTGCCCTTCACCCTATCATAGACTTTTCATTTTATTCTTTCCCTGGGCACCCGTACCCCACACCAGCTCTGTCTCTGCTTAAAAGCTGTAAATCTCCAACATCTTACAGTCCTGACTAAACATCATCAACTTGAAGTATTATCTCTGTTTCTACCTTCAAAGATGCTGCCTGACCTGCTCGGTGTTTTCTAGCATTCCGTAAAATTACACAGAACTTACAGAAGCTAAACAGGTCATTTGGACCAAGGCTGGTGTTATTGAGCCATGCAAGTCTCCTCTCACCCCTCTTCATCTCCCCCTATCAGCATAACCATCTGTTCACTTCTCCCTCATGTGTTTATCCAACTGCCTTTATATCTATTCACCCCACTACTCCCTGTGGTAGCGGGTTCCTCTTTCCCACCACTTAATGGGTGAAAAAGTTTCTCCTGAATTCTTCTGTGTCACATTTATTTGAGACAATCATAGTTATGGCCTCTGTTTTTTGTTTCAGATATCCAGTGTCCGCAGTCTTTTGCTTCTAAGTTTTATTATATGTTCAGTTGAAAGCATTTCACCAGAACAGTGAACATAAAAACATAGGAAGTAGGTTCAGGAGGTGGCCATTCAGCCCCTCGAACTTGCTGCACCATTCAATAAATTATGACTGATCTTCTACCTCAGCCACACTCTCCTGCCCTGTCCCATATCTCTTGATTCCTTTAATGTCCAAAAATCTATCGCTCTCCGTCTTGAATATACTCAGTAACTGAGCATCCACAGTCCCCTGTGGCAGAGAATTCCAAAGATTCATAACTCAGTTTTGAAAACATTCTTTCACAGGATGTCAGGGTCGCTGGCTAGGCCAGCATTTGTTGCCCATCCATAATTGCCCCTTGAGAAGGTGGGGGTGAGCTACCTTCTTGAACCTCTGCACTCCCTGTGGTGTAGTTATGCGCACAGCGCTGTTAGGGTTGGAGTTCCCGGATTTTGACCCAGTGACAGTGAAGGAACGGTGATATATTTCCTAGTCAGGATGGTGAGTGACTTGGAAAGGAGCTTACAGGTGGTGCATCTGCTGCCCTTTTCCTTCTAAGTGGTGGAGGTCGCATGTTTGGAAGGTGCTGTTGAAGGAGTCTTGATGAGTGAATAAATTTCTCATCTGGTAAAATGGCCTACCCCTTATGCTGAGACTGTGACCCCTTATCCTAGGCCCTCCAACCAGGGGAAGCAACTCAGCACTGACTCGCAAGCCTTCAAGAATTTTATACCTTTGAATGAAATCACCTCTCATTCTTCTAAATTTCATAGGAATATGGACAAAATGAAGTGTATCTTTGCTGCCATGTGCTTGGCTTTCTCTCTGCTACTGCACCAAAAAACCCTGTAAGCTACAGCCAATAGAATCTGACCTGTTTTCTAGCACACACTGTACTTTTACCTCACTGAATGCCACTCATTAGCACTACCACCGGCAAAGTAAGCACACATCAGAGAGGCCACAGTATGATTACTGACATTACTGCTTAATGATGGAATGAAGTGTGCTGTCAGATAGAGGGAGTGAGAACAGTATTGGTGGAGCTTGGGAAGTGAGATCACTGTATTGTAGGAGAGAATCTGAAGAGGGGAAAACAGTGCATAAAATTATATAGAACGTGCGACACAATACAAATAGCTCCATGCTGGGGTTTATACTTCACACAATCCTCGGCCCACCCCTCTTCACCTCACCCTATCAGCAAAACCTCCCAGCCCTTTCTCCCTCATGTGTTTATCTAGCTTTCCCTTAAATGGATCTATTCACCTCAACACGTTAGTAAGTTTCACAAACTCCTCACTCTCTGGGTGAAGAAGTTTCTCTTGAATTCCCGATTGGATTAACTGGTGACTGTCTTATTATGAACCCACGCCCCCAAAATCCCCCCCCAACCCTCCAACCCCCCAACCCCTCCTACCCCCATTCCCACACCACCCCACCCCACCCCATCCAACCATTCTGGTCACCTCCATTAGTGGAAATATCTTCTCCAGATCTGCCCCATTCTTTAGCACCCACCAGTGCGAAGGAATGTTGAAGAATGTTTGCATTTTTAAAATCGTCCCTGTGGAGCCGGGAGTGAGCAGAGCGGACACGATCCGAACCCTCCCACCCTTCGTGGCTTAACTCCCATACCCCCACCGGGGCTTTTCCAATGGCCTCCACCAGTGAGGCCCAACATTGATCTCTTTGCTCAGGTGGAGATGTGACCAGCGCAGAATTGGCTTGATGAGGCCTGAGGGCCAACCTCCAATCAATCCTCTGGCCTACCTGTTCAGGGATGTAGTGTCAAATCTGGACTCAGAAATGAACCGACACCAAAATCTACCCCAGGACACTTGAAAGGGAACATTATCCTGAGGGACTTTTTGCAGAATTCCCAACCACCCCCTCCTCCCTACCCACCTCAGTTATTCTACCAGGTTCAGTGCAGCCAATTTTGTCACCTTCTTACCCCCTGACTCTGGCTGGGGTACAGCTCCATTGCAAAATCTGGCTGCCCTCAGGTACTTCACCACATTTTTCACATTGGAACTTCGCTGGTGACTGTGAGCAGGATAACTGACCATCATTATTCATCCCAATCATATAAGCTTCCAAAGTCCAGAACGTGTGCACCCTTTGAATTAAAACTTGAGCAGGGCAGGTTGTCGATCTGATGTTTTTCCATACCCTAGCCCAGGGGCACTGAGGTCAATTGCAGTGCCTCAAATTCAGCCCAGGCTAACTAAATATGAGGTGGGGAGGGAAGTCGCCTCACACAATATATGGAATTAGGTCACAGATCAGGCATGGCCACCTTGAATAGTAGAACAGATGTGAGGGGCTAAATGCTCTATTAATTTTTCCAGGACATTTACTAGCTAACTCGGAGTGGAAATGGGATCTGGGAGCATCGGGCTTTGTCGTTCAGCACCATGTTGCCTGCTACTGGGATGGTGGCATAGTGGTAACATCAGTAGATTAGTAATCTAGAGGCCCAGGCTAGGGACTTGGGTTCAAATCCCACCTTGGAAGCTGGTGGAATTGAAATTCAATTAATAAATCTGGAATTGAAAGCTAGTCTCAGAAATGGTGACCATGAAACGATCATTGAATGTGTAAAAGCCCAACTGGTTCACTAATGTCCCTCAGGAATGGAATATTCTGCCCTATATGCAACTCTAGACTAGTGATGGGCAACCTAGACTAGTTCCTTCAGCTCAGTGGGGGGCAAGATTGAGATCGGACATTTGCACCAACTATGTCCCCATGAATAAGATTTAATACATGCTGCATATCACCTTATTACAAAATGGCCTCGGTTTCTGTTCAATAACAAAACAATCCAACTCTCATTTACCATTCTGCCCTCGTCACCGATTTTTCCTCTTTTTGGCTACTTCTTCTTCCTCTGTGCTTTTTGATCTTTCACTTGATTCTCCTTCTTTATCACGCCACTTCAACACAAAGTGATCCATTATATAACCAGAGGCAAATTAAATTACTGGCAAAAAGTGAGATAAAAAACACAACCTCCCATGTCCACCGACTAGCCAAGGTGGTTTTCCAGGATTGGGTAATTTTGCTTTCTGCGCTTGCGCACCTAGACTTTGCGGGGCGTGTTGATTGAACCATAGCAGCGCTTTGACTGGATGCAGAGGGAGCACAGACAGCTCTCATAGTCGATGCTGTGTGCACTCAGCACGC
Organism: Carcharodon carcharias; assembly: GCF_017639515.1. Classification (NCBI taxonomy): domain Eukaryota; kingdom Metazoa; phylum Chordata; class Chondrichthyes; order Lamniformes; family Lamnidae; genus Carcharodon; species Carcharodon carcharias. The sequence continues at coordinate 16,668,604 of NC_054496.1, read as the reverse complement.
ACCTCACTTCATGTGCCCTTGCTCTGTGTACACATCATTTTAGTAATGCCGGCAGGAGAGAACTACACCGATGGAAACCAGCGGAATCTGACAACATTGCGCGTTGGCAACGATCAACAAAATGTCTCGTGGACCGCACTCAGGATCCTGATGGGCTGCGTGTGGCCCTCAGGCTGCAGGCTGCCCACCACTGCTATAGGCCTACAGCAACGTGTTTGGCTCTTAACTGCTCTCAAGGGCAATTAGGGATAGACAACAAATGTTGGCCTTGCTAGCGAGGCCCACATCCTATGAACGAATAAAATAAAAGTCACTCCTCAGTGGACTGCCCTGGCTTAGAAAGAAATAACTTGCATTTATATAGCACCTTTTATGATCTCAGGATGTCTCCAAGTTGCTTTGCAGCCTTTGAAGTAGTTTTGAAGTGTAGTCACTGTTGTTGGCAGCAGCCAATTTGTGCACAGCAAGCTCCCACAAACTGTGCTGTGGTAATAGCCAAGTAATCTCTTTTTAAAGTGATACTTGAGGGATAAATATTGGCTAGGTCATTGGCAAGAACCCTCCGTTGCTCCTTGCAGATAGGAAACATTTATGTACATCTGAGAGGCGCCTTAGCTAGTTTCATCTGAAAGCTGACCGAGATCAACATTCCTATGTTGTATAATAGATGGGTAATCTGTGCTATTTACATTGGCTCACATTAGGGAGACTATGGCCCTTACTAAAATTATTGTTTTACTAGTAAATTCAAATGAAGGCCATTTGGACAGACTGAAACTCGAGGCAAAACCAAAACTAATAGAAGTGATTTCTGGAAGTTGACATCAGACCAGGCTGTGATTTCTGAAACTCAATGTGACTGTAAAATAAAGCATTGCTTGTAATGTGAGGCTGGTGTTGCCAACTCTGCCTGGAATAACCTTGAGGTTTTATCACATGACCTCACATGGCCCACAAATTCCAGTCATTAGCTGTTGGAAAAGCCCATCCTTACAGAGTCCCGCCTTTCCAAATTCATTGGACGGCGAATAGCCTCTTCACTATTATCCAATGGGATGATCGTTGACTGTTGTCAAACAGAGCTTCCAATGCAACCCCCAATATTTGTGTAACTGATTTTTAAAAGTGTTTGAAAAATGAAGAAAAAATACTTTTCCGTGCTCCTCAATGTGACTTTTCTCCTGTGCTCTGCTCATAGCCATGCCCCAGAGATTCATCTGCAATTCCTGGAGCCTTCAGGGCAATCCTGGAGAGTTGGCAACCCATTGTGAAATCATGGATAACACAACACATGCCCTCACAAGTTCTGGGGGAAGTCAAACGCCAATAATGACAGTTTCTGAAACATAAAATCCAAGTTTTGTTTGCTACAGGAATCACAAATACGAATTATTGACTCTCCTCACCTCCCCTCGCCTACAGTCACATTTCTCCATGTAGAGAAACCGCAATCAGATTATGAATCACTGGGTTATATCATTGAATATCCTAGAATTACACTCTGTGGTGTCTCTAAGTTCACTTCCGCAGTGCAGATCAATATTGATAAGTGCACTGGGTTTTACTCTCACTTCCCAAACTTGCTCTCACCCTCAACTTTCCTCAACAGATGTGAGACAATCATTGGCTGAATCCATTAATCATGTTCTGATCAAAAGATGCAGTGAAAAATTCCTGTTAATCTGGTAAAAGCCCAAACCTGATCTCCAGTGTGTGTGCTCTGTGAATTGATCTTAACTGGGTTAGAGAGGAACTGACTCTCACTGGCATACATACAGTAGACACTGACTCTCACTATTGATGCTCATTCTCATTGAGGTACAGGTCCACAGACACTGACTCTCACTGAGGTACAGGTCCACAGACACTGACTCTCACTGAGGTACAGGTCCACAGACACTGACTCTCACTGAGGTACAGGTCCACAGGCATTGGCTCTCATTGAGGTATAGGTCCACGGACATTGACTCTCACTGAGGTATAGGTCCACAGACACTGACTCTCACTGAGGTATAGGTCCACAGACATTGACTTTCACTGAGGTATAGGTCCACAGACATTGACTTTCACTGAGGTACAGGTCCACAGACACTGACTCTCACTGAGGTACAGGTCCACAGACACTGACTCTCACTGAGGTACAGGTCCACAGACACTGACTCTCACTGAGGTACAGGTCCACAGGCATTGGCTCTCATTGAGGTATAGGTCCACGGACATTGACTCTCACTGAGGTATAGGTCCACAGACACTGACTCTCACTGAGGTATAGGTCCACAGACATTGACTTTCACTGAGGTATAGGTCCACAGACATTGACTTTCACTGAGGTATAGGTCCACAGACACTGACTCTCAATGGGGTTACAGGTCCACAGCCACTGACTCTCACTGAGGTACAGGTCCACAGACATTGATTCTCACTGAGGTACAGGTCCACAGACACTGACCCTCACTGAGGTACAGGTCCACAGACACTGACCCACACTGAGGTATAGGTCCACAGACACTGACTCTCATTGAGGTATAGGTCCACGGACATTGACTCTCACTGAGGTATAGGTCCACGGACATTGACTCTCACTGAGGTATAGGTCCACAGACACTGACTCTCACTGAGGTACAGGTCCACAGACACTGACTCTCACTGAGGTATAGGTCCACAGACACTGATTCTCATTGAGGTACAGGTCCACAAACACTGACTCTCACTGAGGTACAGGTCCACAGACACTGACTCTCATTGAGGTATAGGTCCACAGACACTGACTCTCACTGAGGTACAGGTCCACAGACACTGACTCTCATTGAGGTATAGGTCCACAGACACTGACTCTCATTGAGGTACAGGTCCACAGACACTGACTCTCATTGAGGTATAGGTCCACAGACACTGACTCTCATTGAGGTACAGGTCCACAGACACTGACTCTCATTGAGGTACAAGTCCACAGACATTGACTCTCACTGAGGTACAGGTCCACAGACACTGACTCTCACTGAGGTACAGGTCCACAGACACTGACTCTCATTGAGGTATAGGTCCACAGACACTGACTCTCATTGAGGTACAGGTCCACAGAAACTGACTCTCACTGAGGTACAGGTCCTCAGACATTGACTCTCACTGAGGTACAGGTCCACAGACACTGACTCTCATTGAGGTATAGGTCCACAGACACAGACTCTCACGAGGTATAGGTCCACAGAAACAGTCTCTCATTGAGGTACAGGTCCACAGACACTAACTCTCATTGAGGTACAGGTCCACGTACACTGACTCTCACTGAAGTACAGGTCCACAGACATTGACTCTCACTGAGGTACAGGTCCACAGGCACTGACACTCACTGAGGTACAGGTCCACTGACACTGACTCTCATTGAGGTATAGATCCACAGACACTGACTCTCATTGAGGTACAGGTCCACAGACACTGACCCTCATTGAGGTATAGGTCCACAGACACTGACTCTCATTGAGGTACAGGTCCACAGACACTGACTCTCATTGAGGTACAGGTCCACAGACACTGACTCTCATTGAGGTACAGGTCCACAGACACTGACTCTCAATGGGGTTACAGGTCCACAGACACTGACCCTCACTGAGGTACAGGTCCACAGACAATGACTCTCAATGGGGTTACAGGTCCACAGACACTCGCTGGCATACAGGTCTAAAGATGTTCACTCACAGTTCCACAGACACTGACTCTCATTGAGGTACAGGTCCACAGACACTCGCTGGCATACAGGTCTAAAGGTGCTCACTCTCAATTCCACAGACACTGACTCTCGTGTGGTACAGTTCCATAGACACTGACTCTCACTGGGGTACAGTTCCATATGTAACTGCTGCTGTGTCTCTGTAGAGTCTAGACAGTGAATAGAAATAGAAAATAGAAGGCAGAAGGTCATTTGGCCATTTGAGCCTGCCTGGCAAATAATATGGTCATGGCTGATCCTCTATCTCAATGCCATACTCCTGTGCTCTCCCCATACCCCTTGATGCCTTTAGAATCCAGAAATCTATTTCCTTCTTAAATATATTCAGTGATTTGGCCTCCCTGGTCTTCTGTGGTAGAGAATTCCACAGGTTCGCCACCCTCTGAGTGAAGTAGTTTCTCCTCATCTCAGTCCTAAATGGTCTACCCTGTATATGAGATTGTGACCCCTTGTTCTAGAGCCCCCCCCACCCCACCCTCCCAGCCAGAGGAAATTTCATCCCTGCATCCAGTCTGTCCAGCCCTGTCAGAATTTTATATGTTTCAATGAGATCCCCTCTCATTCTTCTAAACTCCAGTGAATACAGACCTTGTCGGCCCAATCTCTCCTCATACGACAATTCTGCCAACTTAGAAATCAGTCTGGTATACCTTCACTGCACTCCCTCTATGGCAAGTATATCCTTTCTTCGGTTAGGAGACCAAAACTGCACACAATACTCCAGGTGTGGTCTCACCAAGGCCCTGTACAGCTGCAGTAAGACATCCTTGTTCCTGTACTCAAGTCCTCTCACAATGAAGACTAACATTCATTTGCCTTCCTAACTGCTTGTGTACCTACATGCTTGCTTTCAGTGATTGATGTACAAGGACACACAGGTCTCTTTGTATATCAACATTTCCCAATCTATCACCATTTAAATAATACCCTGACATTCTATTTTTCCTACTAAAGTAGATAACTTACATTCGTCCACATTATACTGCATCTGCCATGTATTTGCCCACTCACTCAACCTGTCTAAATCGCCTTGAAGCCTCTTAATACCTTCCTCATCATTCACATTCCCACCAAGTTACAAGCAAACTTGTAAATATTACATTTGGTTCCCTTATCCAAATTATTGATATATAATGTGAATAGGTGGGACCCAAGCACTGATCCCTGCAGTACCCCACTAGTCACTGCCTGCCATTCGAAACAAGGCCCATTTATTCCTACTCTCTGTTTCCTGTCTGCTAACCAATTCCCAACCCATGCCAATATATTAACTCTAATCCCATGTGCTTTAATTTTACACACTAACCTCTTATGTGGGAATGTTGACAATCTTCTGCTTGTGGCAAGGGCATCACAGATAACCCCAATCCTGCCTTCAGCTAACACCTATACATGTGCCCTTTCCATGTGGAGTGTGACCCTGCCTGAATTATTTTCCCCTATCCCCTAACTTAGGTCAGCTATGGAATTGTATCCAATATGAAACAGCACATTCTGGGAAGGAGGAAGAAAAGTAAACAAGGACTTAATTCTTGGTAATCTTCCATTCACCTTCTTTCTTGATGACCATTGGATGTATTCCATTTATACTAAAGTCTGTTTTACTCCACCCTTGGGTTCTGCTTGCCTTGCCCTGTAGTTTAGAAATTGGTGATGTTATCCAGGTGGGATGCTGGTTATGTGGTTGGATGCCAAGAATATGCAAAACCTGCCACTGTGGTATTATTCTCTTCCTTCCAAATCTAGGCACTCTAGCCATCTATTCACTGCCTAGACACTAAAGAGACACAAATTGAACATAGACCTGGGAGATAAGCAGGGACCCCCTGGCCCGTTTGCCTCAGTATCATGGCGGGGGGAGGAGTGTGGGGTGTTGTATGCACTAAACATTAGAAATTCTGATTGGGATGATCATGTTAATCCTAACAAATGAAAGAGTGTTACCAGGTTTGTTTCTTACAAGGTATAAGGAAGCCAGTTTGCCTCACTCTCCCGGTCTAGTTTCCACTGGTGTTAAGCAGAAGAGGCAATCTCGCTGCTATTGAATATCAGAAAGGAGCATTGTCAAACTTGACGCCCACAGCCTCTAATTACTTGCTGCAGTTTCAGTAATTATAACGTTCTCAAATGCAACACAGGCCCCAGTCCTGATTGTAGCACTTCCCTCTCACTGTAACACACTAACTTCACATTATCCAACATTATATTTACTGACAAAACATTCGCAAGTCGGAGTGCGCAGTAAATGTCCCCAGCCCTCAAAATAGCTCAAGAGAAGGGTAGCTGCATCGAGCAACTCTGCTACCTGATAAACAACCAAGAGGTTTGGCCAAGATAAATTCATGTTCCTTCTTAAGATGGCGATATTCCCACCACTACATCCAAATGTGCAGTGTTGACATTTCTCCTTGTTTCCAGGAAATACCTCACCTTTCCCATTAAGATCCAGAGGTTTAACTGATCCATTTGAGCATAGCCAAGCTTGAACAGGTAACCCCCTGAAGAACACGCCAAGGTTCAGCCAAATTCTTAACCCTCTCCCACTATTGGTCAAGCTCTTCAAATGGTCTCCGCAAGTGAAACAGTCCTGGGCTTCCTGTTACAAGGCTCAATAGTTCTGGAATAGAGGAGCCAATAGTGCTGGGGACAGACTTGGACAGTGACGAGATTTGATAGAGGTGTACAAGATTATGACAGGTTTCCGGAGCTTAGACAAAGTAAAGCTGTTCCATTAGCTCATGGTACGAGGACTAAAGGACACAGATTTAAAGCTTTGGGTAAGGGGTGCTGGAGGGGGGGGGGTAATAGTGAGGAAAACCTTCTTTTACACGGCGAGTGGTAATGACCTGGAACCCACTGCCTACGAGGGGGGTGGAAGTGGAGACGATCAATAATATCAAAGAAAATTGGATGGGCACATGAGGGAAATAAACCTGCAGGGCTGCAGGGAAAAAGACTAACTGGATTGCTCTACAGAGAACCAGCATGGACTCAATGGGCTGAATGGTCTCTTTCTGTGCTATAATGACTATAATTTTATGATGTGGCAATTCCTGGCATTGTACAGTTCTCAGAAGTGATAACTGGGTTTCATAACTACAATGTTGTGAAGTGATAACTGCTGGGGAGGAGTGATTACAGTTCTTTCAGAGACAACTCTTGAAAATTCACATTCAGTGTCAGAAACACAGCACACTTGTATACTGCTACACTCAGAGAGAACTGATTCATGTTTTTGGGGAAATTGCTCCTGTTCTATACACCTGAACCGGTTCGATCGATGCTGATTTAATTTGTGATCCGATGGACTCAGATACTTCCTAACATCACAGAAACCACAATTCAGACCACTCAAATCTCAGCAGACTCACTACAGTCTGGAATAGAGCAGTATCTCATTTTCAGCACAGGACTCCCAGTGTAAGGAGGCTGTATACACTGTACAATCACACACACTGCATGAGAGGAAAGTCCAGAGACAGAGGTGGGACAAGCATCCAGCCCAACCTGGTCAAAGACACCAATGTAAACTTGACACCCCCATTCAACTACAAAAGTTTAAGGTGGCTAATGGCATAGTTGCCATCGACGGGGCTAAGGTCAGTGTTTTGGGGCAGGGGGGCTGGTGGTGGTGGGCAGTGATGCTCAAGAGCATGTAGTCAGCGGAACCAAGTGTTCTGAGGAGGCTGAAGGCTGTCAGGAGGTATGGAGAGGGTGAGGCCGCAAAGCATTTTATACACAAGGATGAGAATTGGAGAAAATTGTTGGACCTGAAGCCAATGTAGATCAGCAGGCATGCTGGCAGAGGGGGTGGATGTTGGTGAGGTTGGACATGGGTATAGGAGAGAAGTTGACCAGCCGAAGCCAGTTCTGTACTGGCTTACACCAGAAACATTGTGCGAGCTGCCTCTGTGATTCGAGCGGATCTGCCAAAATCTCAGGTCTGGGTTTTTCCACTTACCTGGAACATGCCAGCAAGGATTATGGAGTCCGAAGAGATCAGAGGTGATGCAATTCCAATTGAGTTTTGAGAGTGGAGCCCTAGTCACTCTCTGAGTGTCACTCATTGGGAGTCACTCACTGTGACGAAAAGGAACAAAGAAATAATTGAGTAAAAATAAATGAAGTAAAAACAGAGAGGGGTTAATGAGGCTGCATCTGGAGAGCAGGGCAGATACGGAGGGAATGTGTGTATGGAGAGCTCTCTGCTGCTGCTCTTGTTGCTCTGTCTCCAGCTGAGAGGATTTAAATTCTCTGCCAACATCACCAGTGCCAGATGCCAGACTCAGTAACCCTTTCACAGGCAACGCTGTGACAGACACTCCTTAACACAGTGTTCACCTCGCATTTCCGCTTCCTGTCTCTATAATCCACTCCTTACTTCACACCGTTAAACATGTTCCATGCCTGCTGAGCAAGGTGGTGTCTGTGTGGAAAGCGAAGGCTGGCCTTCCCTCAGTAACGGGTCAAAGAATATCCAATACAGGTCCTTGGCTCTATATAAATGAAATTTGTTGCTGCCCAGTAAATTCACTTGGAAGTGGCCTTTGCCGAGGGCTCACTCTGGGAATGGGAATCTGCAGAGAGATTTCCCTGGGAATGGGGATCTGCAACCAGCCTTCTCTGGGAATGGGAATCCGTAGAGATCTCACTCCGGGAAGGGGAATCTGCAGAGAGAGTTCTGTGGGAATTGAAAGTTGTGGGGTGACGTCTCTGGGAATGGGAACCTGCAGATGCCTCTCTCTGGGAATGAGTGTTCCATTATCAATTGAACAGGTGTGCCCAGAGATTGGCAATAGCCTTGCAATGTGATGTGAGCATCGATCTCTGTGCCTCACCCCTTGCACATGGAATGCAAGCGCCATTCTGTAGGAAACCCTTGCGTATTTCCTAATGTGATGTATTTTCCATTTTACTGATGGCCTTCCCCAGAGGCACTATTTCAAAGAAGATCCGCGGAGCTGAGCTGTTAGTGGGAGTTTGCTGTGTGCAAATTGGCCGCTCCATTTCCTGCAGGGCTACACTTGAAATTGGTTGTAAAGCACATCCTGAGGTTGTGAAAGGCGCTGTATAAATGAAAGTTTCTTTCTATTGTTCCTCCTAAGAGTTGCAAAACATTTAGTGAAATCTACCCTAAAAACCCACAGATTTACAGTAAGTCAAAACTCCTCACTTTGAGATGGGCGGGGGTACTGTAAAACCCTGAATATTTTGTCACAAGATGCACATACCACGGGCAGTGGGTCCTGATCTTCTAAGATATTAATTTCATTGTGGTCGCACTGGCCAACCATCCCCCAATAACCACCCTCCCACACTCTCCACCCTGTCCCCCCCACCCCTAGGTTCCTCCAGATTCCGCTAGCTCTTTCGTGCAGTTTGTTTCTATAATTCTCGAGCTGTACTGAACAGCAGATGGGACGGTTTCCATAACACACTTGCTGCCAAAGCCTCAAACATTCAATCTTCTCAGCACAGCCTTAGCTGTCACAGCTGTTCCAACTTGGAGCACAGCCACCATAGTGGACAAGGACCCCACCCCTGCACTGTCAGTCTGACCAGCCAACATGCACAGATCCCACTAACTGGCTCCCCCTGCACCATAAACTTCCATCATGCAGCGCTCAAGAGGTACTGAGCTCCGAGTTATCCAATCAGCGGGAACTGGAACAAGCTGTGAGAGATGATACTGAGAAAGGCGGGAGGCTTTTGACACAGACACAGTTTGGATTAAAAACACACTGCCATCCTAACTGACCTTCAAGTGCCTTGGCTGCAGGCAAGACTTTGTGCAGGAAGATTAACTGAAATAACATTTAGAGAAATGCATTCAATCCTGGGCACCCCGTCTCATGGAGGATAGATTATCCTTGGGTGGAGTGCAGTGCGAAATGATACCAGGGAAGAAAGGGTTAAATTATGAGCACAAGTTGCATTGACTAGGCTTATATTTTCTCGGGTGTACAAGATTAAACAGTGACCTAATCGAACTGTTTATGATGATGAAATGATTCATTAGGGTGGATCGAGAGAAAGTGTTTCCTCTGGTGGAGGGGGGAAGATTCTAGAACAAGTGGACAAAAATTAGAGCTAGATTGTAAATGGGTGATGTCACGAAGCACTCCTTCACACAAAGGGTAGTGGGAATCTGGAACTCTCATCCCCCAAAAGCTATTGAGCCTGGGGATCAATTGAAAATTTCAAAACTGATAGGATTTTGTTAGGCAAGGTTATTAAAGAGATCTGGAACCAAGGTAGCTAGTTAGAGGTAAGATATAGATCAGTCATCATGTAATGGCAGAACAGACTCAGTGAGCTGAATGTTCCTTTGACATGATCGTACAGACTCCACATTCTCTGAGTTAGGAAGCCAGTGCCTGCATGACCTGCTCAGAGTTGTGACATCTACCAATTTTACCCTCCTTCCATGTGGTGTCACACAACGATCCAGAACCAGGAGTGGGTAAGACTGTTATCCCAACACTTCTTAATACTCACAAGGTCAGTGCAAGAGAGGGAGCCCCATCTGGGATAAACATCCTACAAGGTAAACAGCTTCCCACAGTCTCCTAAATGACTCCAAACTTTGGGCATCCCAAGAGTTTTCCTAAACTCCATTTGACATCCTGATTGCTCCATAGGGAGGACTTCATGACATTTGATTTTCTCTGGTTTGATCCTATGTCCCTTCACCTACTCTTGTGATTTTACCTTGAAGAAAGGTTGCCGGCTTATTCTTTCCAAAACCCATTTATTGCCTCAAACACATTCCCTTTTCACAGCTGTCGACAGAGCTGGGGAGATACACCCAAATGTGATCACTGACCTTACTTGTAAGTCCAAGGGGGCGTGGTGGGTAGCAGTTTCGGAAGGGCCACTAAACAGAGGCTCGATCTGCTCTCTCAGGTGGATGTATAAAATCCCATTTGAAGTGTGGGCAGTTCTCCCGGGCATCCCAGGCCAATACTTATCCCTCAAATCCACACCATCAATCCTTCATCTTTCAGACGCTACAATTTCCCAACATTTCCGGGATATCACTGAATGTTAAAACAAACATAACAAATTACAGATTCAGCAGTAGACCACCCTGCTAGACTCCACTTAGCACCCCAGCAGATTAATGGCAATTCAAACAAACATTTCAGGGCTATGTCGAGGCCAGTTACAGTACAGGGCTCTGTGACAGGCACGACAAATGCCAGACAGGGCAAAGGTCAGAGCACATCAGCTGGGATGAACTGAGTTTGTCCGAAGATTAATTCGCTGCATTCCACACATCATGCAACTCCAGCATCACTTAACATAATACTCACCGACTCCTGATCGTTAACTAAAACACAGAGCACATACCATCACATGTAAATGACTATACATTCATACACAGAGATAAAAACAAAAAAACTGCGGATGCTGGAAATCCAAAACAAAAACAGAATTACCTGGAAAAACTCAGCAGGTCTGGCAGCATCGGCGGAGAAGTTCTTCTCCGCCGATGCTGCCAGATCTGCTGAGTTTTTCCAGGTAATTCTGTTTTTGTTATACATTCATACACTCCCAGTTTACTCACTGTAACACTCTGATATACCCCACACACCTCACTGTAACACTCTCTGATATACCCCACACCCCTCAATGTAACACTCTCTGATATACCTGACACCCCTCACTGTAACACTCTCTGATATACCCCACACCCCTCACTGTAACACTCTCCAATATACCCCACACCCCTCACTGTAACACTCTCTGATATGCCCAACGCCCCTCACTGTAACACTCTCTGATATATCCCACACCCCTCACTGTAACACTCTGATATACACCACACCCCTCACTGTAACACTCTCTGAAATGCCCAACGCCCCTCACTGTAACAATTTCTGGTATACCACACCCCTCACTGTAACACTCTCTGGTATACCACACCCCTCACTGTAACACTCTCTGGTATACCACACCCCTCACTGTAACACTCTCTGGTATACCACACCCCTCACTGTAACACTCTCTGGTATACCACCCCCCTCACTGTAACACTATCTGGTATACCACCCCCCTCACTGTAACACTATCTGGTATACCGCACCCCTCACTGTAACACTCTCTGATATGGTTGTTGATCACTAGATGACATGCAACTCACTGCCCAGTGAAGGAGCAGGTCCGCTGTATTTACAAATTAGGAATCTGATTGGTCAAGAACTCATGCAAAACCTGTGGGATTGCAGCTTGTTTCAACCAGTGACCTGTAAAATCAAATTAACAATAGAAATAAAAAGGAAATGGACCGTGATTCCCAACAGGGAGTGTGAGGTGATCAAGGGCAGGGTGGCCGTCAGTAAATGACAATGAGTGGAACTACACTGCTCTTGTTCACTTGGCTGTATTCCAGACCAGCTTTGATACTGAAGCCTGGTCTGGAGTGCCAAGAGATGTCAAGCGAGCCTGAGCATCTGCGTCATTCGATCCAGACGCCCACGTCCGTTAAAATGGACCTTCACTTTCCAAATTTAGATTCCATCATAAATAATTACATCCAAACCCGTCATCATGTTAAGCACTTGGACTCCTGCACCGATCTTATCTGCAGCAAACTTGGCTGCTTTATGTGTTCGCATTAAACTGTCAGTTTTCTTTAAAGAGCGAGATCAGGTCTCAGCCACAATTTACTGTCAGGTAACAGCCCCACAGAGACATTAAGTTCAGGCCTCGGCTCAGACCATGGGCCTTGGTTCAGAACACAGGCCTCAGATCAGACCACAGGCCTTGGTATGCTTGGATCGGAGGCTGCAGCCTAGAATGCAGGCTGCAGGCCAGAACACAGGCCACAGTCTACGCGCAGCCATAATGCACAGCTTAGAACACAGCTACACAAGATCATAGGCCACAGGCCAGAACACATGGGCCGCAGCCTAGAGGACAAGCCACAGCTAGCCTAACGCACAGCTCAGAACACTTAGGCCAACTAGCTCAGAACACAGCTCAGGGCACAGCTGGGACATTAACACATTAAGACAGGGACACAGAGAACAGCCCACAGAACAAGGGCACAGCTCAGAACATAAGGCACAGCTCAAAACAGGCCGCAGCCTAGAATACAGGCCACAGTTTGGCAGTCCAGAGCAATACTGGCCTCAGCTCAGAAACAGCAGCCCAGCTAGCTCAATTGAACTCCCTGGTGTTATTTAAGCTCAGCCAGAATTACAACTACAAAATTGGCCTCAGTGCCCCTGGGTAACACCCCCATTCCTTGTAAACAGAGCACTCAGAGTGGAAGCAGCAAGCAGATATAGTGACTGGAACATTGTGCTCTTGAACACTGTAATCCAATTCCTCAATGGTTCATTTTAAAGTCCCTTCTATGGGGACATATTGGAACAGCAGATTGGGCTGAAAGTTGGTCTGCATGGGGGGAAGTGGTCTTCTTGCAGCAATCAGCCATTCCCCATGTGTGAGAGGGGTAGCACATATGGAGAGGCAAGTTGTGAGAAATAAGCGGAAGAGAGAAGGGAGCTGCTCCTTCCAAAGATGACTGCCAGAAAGCTTGCTGCTAATTTCCATTCTTTCAGCTTCAAACAGGAATTGTTTGCATCTTGGACAAGCATTCTTCAGCAACAGAATGGCAAAGCTGGGCACTGCTGCCTCATACCTTGTTTTTTTAAGTGGTTCATTGTGGGATATGGGCGCCGCTGGCTAGGCCAGCGATAAATGCCTAATTGCCCTTCTTCAGGTGGCATTTTAAGAGTCAAGCTAGAGGACACTAGCAAACCAGATGGGTTTTTACAACAATCAGCAATGGTTTCATGGTCACCATCAGATTTTTAATTCCAGATTTTTTACTGAACTCAAATCTACCGTGATGGGATTTGAACCCAGATCCCCAGAGAATTACCTTGGGTCGCTCGAATACTAGTCTGTGGCAATGCCACTATGCCATCACCTCCCCTTATCTACATCACGCTGTCATCTCTCACACTTCTCCTAGGCCCACACTGTCTGGAGCCCCACACAAGTGTTCACAACAGATTGAGCCAGACTATCTATTACTGTTGACTCACAGAAGCCTGCGATGTACTGTATGGTAATGGAATTAAACCGGCATTTCTGGGCAGTGGATCAATCAGGTAGGTTGTGGCCAATCCTCTTTTCCAGACCGCACTCTCTTTATTAAAGATTCATTAACTCTTTGAGTGATAGAAATCTCCATTCCAAACAGTGCTGCTGCTACCCCTACCAGGGGACCTATGCTATATCACGTTCGCCTGTCTAGCGCTGTTCTTGCACATCCACTGTTACTCATCTGTGATGTCCGTCATCCAACTACACTTAGGTCAACCCATCTTTCTGCAGCCCTCCACCTGCCCTTGAGAAGAGATCTCTGTAGCTTTTCAGATCTGATCAAATGGCCGAAATGTTGACATGTTCTTTTCTGGATGTGAGCCCTTTTCACTCTTGTAATTTTAAGCACCTCTTCATTAGTCCTATGGTCTGTACGTGGAATTGTTAGTATAGAGCCTAGGTAAAAACAAACTACACAAATATGAGCTGGACCCAATCTGTACATGAATCGTGCACCAGTTTTTTTCTAAATCAATTGCTCTCAGGATAATGGGTGAGGCTGGAAAGCTGTCATTTTAGCTGCCTCGAGAAAGTGGACTCGGGCCTTCTTCCTGACCCTACTGCAGCTCAGGGGCACAACCAGTGTCAGGGACTAGATTCCAGGGTTTAGATCCAGTGACGACGCAGGAACAATGATATATGTTCAAGTCGGGATGGAACTGTTTCGAAGGGAACTTGAAGATAATGGTGCTCCCACAAGATTCTCTCTTTCCCTAGCGTGGTTGGCAGGAGAGGGAGAGACTGTCACTTGGTGAGATGCCACAATGCAACCTGTAGAGTCTATGCACTGCGACCACAACATGCCAGCTGGTGAGGCAGTGGATACCTAGTGTGGTGGCAGGATTACATGATCAAGTGAACTGCTTTTCCCTAATGACGTCAAGTGTGGCTGCACCCACACTTGAAATTATTGTGGCTGCTGGGGGGGCGGGGGGGCGATGGGGGGAGTGGGGGTTGCAGTGTGGAGGGTGGTCAGCTGAAAACTTAAAAACCGAGATTGACAGAATTTTGTTAGGTGAAAATAAAGCGTTGCAGAATCAAACCGAGTAAGTGAAGTTAAGATACTGATCAGTGATTGTAGAAATGAATGGTGGACAGGCTGGAGGAACTCAATGGCCTCCTCCTGTTGCTACAAGTGATGAGTATTCCATCACATTCTTGACTTCTTGATTTGAAGTGTTGTAGGTGGTGAAGATACCTTAAAAGGGGTCAGGAGGTGAGCCAGTTTTCATAGAATTCCCAGCTTCTGCTCTCCTGTTATAGTCATAGTATTGGTATGGCTGGCTCAGGTAAGCCTTTGGTCATTGGTGACCCTCAAGGTATTGATGGCATGGGTCTTGGCGATGGCAGTACTCATTAAACTCGGGCAGAGATGGTTGAAGAGCACTTGGTATGTCTCAGAATGAGGAACCAATGTAGACAAGTTATTGCACAGGGGTCACCTGACTGCCAAACATCCAACACAATAGACTATTGAAAGAGTGAAGCAATTCCACAACCAACAGATCAAAGCACAATTGCCCAGTCATGTTACATTCAGTCAAGCATGTTGGTAGGCAATTAATAAGAGGAAGAGACTCCATGAATATTCCCATTCTCAATGAGCGAGAAGGATGAAATGTTTGCAAATGTCTTCAGCTAAAAGAATAGAACGGACAATCAGTCTCCTTCCAAGGTCCCACCACCACCGCTCTGCATTTACATAATGCCTTTAATGTAGGGAAATGTCCCAAGGTGCTTCACAGGAGTGTTAACAGACAAAAATTGAGACTGTGCCAACGGAGGAGATTTTAGGATGGGAAACCAAATACTGGGTTTAAGCAGTTTTAAGAAGGCGGAGATGGAGATAGAGAAGGCTTAAGCGGAGAATTCTGGAGCTTTATGCACAAAGTAAGCACCCATATTGGGATGAAGGTGTGAGGGAGTGATGGCAGAGCTGGATGAGTGCAGAGTTCCTGGAGTGTTGTAAGGCTGGAGGAGGTTACAGAGACAGGCAGGAGGGGAGAGGTTGCAGAGAGGTTTCAACACAAGGTTGAGAGCAAGGTATTGGCAAGCCAGAAACCAATGTAAGCCAGTGAGCACAGCGGCAATGATTGAATTAGACTGGGTGTGAGTTAGGATACAGGCAGAAGAGTTTTGGGTGAGCTCAGGTTTCTGGAGAGTAAATGGTGAGCCAGGAGGGCGTTAGAATAGTCGTGGATGGAGCATCTGTTCCCTTCAAACATTTTTTGTTATTGCACAAGGCCAATCTTTCACAATGTGTGGTTCGTCTAAATTTTCTTGTGGGGTATTTAATCTGGAACGCATGTGCAATAGCTTTGTAGGCATGTGCAGCTTCACAGGAACATTGGCCTGGAGGTAATAAAAACATGGTTTCGGGTTTCAGCAGATGTGCTGAGACATGCTGCAGAAATTGTGCTCGTTATCCCTGGGCTTGGGAGTTGTACAGCCTGCATGGAGGGTGGACAGTCGGTCAAGATTGCTGCCACATAGAACAGGGCAATGACCATGGGTCACGTGAACAGGTCTAGGGGTAGTCAGGAGCTCACTTGGTCATAATAACCCAGTGGTTGCTACCCAGGCCCACATATGAAGGATGGCTAATGGGGTGAGATCCAAGAGGACACCTTCGACTGGAGCCCTGTCGTAATCAGTGGGAGAGAAGTGAAAAGGGAGAACAATATGAAATTGGGGGGGCGAGGGGGATAAATTTTCAAACTGAAGTCCCAGAGGCAGAAACTCTGGTCTAATTTTGCTGGGTATATGAGACACAAATTAAAGAGAGTGGGTTCACCAGTTCTTATCACCCCTCCCCCCCCCCACAACCCCCAAAACAGACCGGAACTGCTCTCCTCAGTTCCAGTTCAAGATGCTCAACTAATCTCTATTCTTCAACCTCAATTCAGCTTGCTTTGTGGTAGAAAGTACAGATCATAAAATTCCTTTAATTCCAGTGGTAACAAATCAATGTTGTTCCATGAGGGAGGAGGGAGGCAAGCGAGGGAAACAGGCAGGCCATGCACAAGAGACCTTTTGTTTTCATGTTGGAAGCATGGGGATGGTGGGGTGGGGGTGAGTGATCAGGGATACTATTAGGGCAATGCACGATGAGCTCTGTGCTGTACCCAAGGGGTTCTTGAAACACTGCCTGTGAGAGCAAAGTGCATAAGTATTCACTGAGGGAAACAACAACTCAGATTGTCCATCTCATAGGTCAAAGTTCAGCTCCAAGATAAATGGACAAGCACATGAAAGAAAAATAAGGGAGGAACAGGGTGGAGAAGTATAGCTGAGGTCAAAGATACGTCATGATCTTATTAAAAGGCAGTGCAGGATCGAGGGTCCGTATGACCAACTCTCGCTCTTACTTCAAAAAGGAGAAAGCTTCCAACCTGGGGTTTGGTGGGGGGGGGGGGGGGGGGTTGGAATTGTAGCTGCAGAGTGATGAACTCTCACCAGGGGAATAATAGCATCATTCCACACCTCCACTCCACATTGAAGCTCACATCATCTTCACTTGACCATTTCTTTGGTGAGGGCAGAGATGTACCATTGAGGGATGTCCAGGTGACGTACCAGAGAGATGACTGGGTAATGTACCATTGAGGGATGTCCGGGTGATGTACCATCAAGGGATGTCTAGGTAAAGCAGCCTGGACTGAGCTCGTCTATTTATGACTGAGTGGGGGAGCCGCACAGATAGTGAATCAGGATACTACTTGAACAGCCCCTCGAGTCTGTTCTGCCATTCAGCTAGAACATGGCTAATATGCAACTCAAATCTATTTACCTGTCTTTTGTCCCATATCCTTCAAAACTCCTTTAGCTAATTATCGATCTCAGACTTGAAAATTTCAACTGAGCCCCAGTCATTTGGGAAGCAAGTTCCAGAGGAATGTAGGAGAAGGTTGTGGAGGGAGTTACGGCTGACTGCGGTGGGAGTTCAGCAGAGACAATATAGCTGCATCTCTTGACAGTTTGATTCCAGATGCTGTTACAACAGTACACTGGAACAGTTAGCGGCAGGCACTACACACAGTTCAAAGCAAACAAACACCAGAACCAACAATACAGCAATGAAGTAAACTGAAGCTCAATGGGAGAATGCTAAGAGTGTTATGACCAATGCAGTTGGTAAAGTTGTTATTTAAAATTCCCAGAGAGAAACTTTAAACAACTGTCGTAACCTATAATTTTAAGTGTTATGTTTGAGATGTGACTCTAAATTCAGGAATCAGACCACCAGTTCTGGAGGCTTTACATTAAACTAAATGAAACATTTTATTAGTTTACACTGGTTAAAATATATATACACGTGACTTCAAATTACTACAATCATAACTTGTAACAAATTCCCCAACTAATCTCCAATAAGCCAACAGCAACCCATAGACGTAACCAAACACCCAGCAAAGCATTTTCACCTTACAAATTCAAAATGAGGTTCTTTTCACTTTGGTTCCTATGGAGACAGTTAGAGGCTTACAACTGCCTTTTGAGCTTATATTGCCTCTGCTGTGCACATCCAAAAACTGCTCAAGTTATACCTACCACCCCCAGTGAATGTAAATTTTCATTGTATCACCAAACTCTGAACTAAACCTCTCTAAACTAAACCAATAAAACCCCTTTCATAGTACCAATTTTACTAGTAATATAAACATATTGTTTGGTAGCTGCTGGATAGGTGTCAGTTTTCACCCCACTGCTTGAATGCTCTATTCAAAAAATGCAAATACACTCTATCTCTCTGTTTACATCTCAAAACTAGTACACCTCAAAGCACTCAGGCTAGCTGTCTTTAAGCTAATTAAGACACACCCACAGACTAACCCTTTATTTTAAAAGACAAATATTTTCCAATAATATTATATACATTAATAGCTTCACGACAGGGAAAAACCAGGATATCTTAGAATTCCGGGCAGTGAATACTGAATGCGAGGGACCCAATAGCCACTCTGCATTTTCTGATTGTAGTGGGAGGCCAGGGAATCCCAAACCAATTAAGATCTGTACCTTTCCATCTTGCATACAAACCTGAGCACTCGATGCATGTGGTACACCAGGGTTATTGGTTATCCTCTGCAGCACTGCCAATTGGCAGGTTATAGAAAACCAGTCCCAACCTCAGTCAGTCAACCCCGTGTCTGAACTCAGTCGGTTTTGTGGCTTCAACCTCCGCCAGAGCCCCTAAACTCCCAGTGAGGGAGTGCTGTCCTGTTGGAGGTGCCATCTTTCTGATGGGGTGTTACTGACTGCCTGCGCCTGTGGCACTATCCCAAGGAAAGCAGGGAGTTTCTCATGATCTCCTAGTCAACATTCCCACCCCAACAACGTTGACTTGCACCTTTTATGCAGTAAAATGTCCCCTGGTACTTCACTGGAGCATAATCAGACAAAAATTGACCCAGAGCCAAGGAAGGAGACATTGGGACAGGTTACCTAAAGATCCAAGAGGTAGGTTTTAAGGAACATCTTAGAAATGGAGAGGTTTAGGGAGGAGATTCCAGGGCTTAAAGCACAGCCACCAAACATGAACTGAAGGATGTATCGAATCTACAAGGGGTCAGAGGGGATCAAAATCAACCAAAATAAATGAACTGATCGTGAATCACACCGCTGTTTATGAGATCCTGTTTTGTGTAAAATAACTGCTGTGTTTCTCCACTTAAAGTCACTGTGTGAAACGCTTTGAAACATTTCGCACAGATGTTTGAAGCCTCGATAAGTTTCTTCTCTCTCTCTCTATTTCCATGTGAATACAGTGTTAGTTCCTAAACTAACCACAGCCACTGCTTCTGTAGCTCTTCCCCTGCAATGGCCCCATGTTTACACAGGATTACTGGCTTGCAAAGGCTTTAATACCTGAGGACTGGTGACGTTATCCAGCTCCATGTAGGTCTCGTGAGTAACTCCAGGAAAATGGTGAAGGATGCAGTCTCCCCTCTTAAAATAACAGGAATTGCAGCACTTAAGGGACAGCTGCCTCCACAGAGTCCTCGGACAGTTCAGACCCTTGCTTGTAGAGGGGGGCCAGGAGTGAGGGGGAAACAGCAGACAGGGAGGGCACTTTTGTTAAATTAGTTACATCACAGACTCACACATACACACACATATGGCACGAATTAGTCAGTCTTCAGGACATATGCAGCACATATGGGCCACTACCCCATGAGATGCCCATTGTGTACTGATTACCACAGGCCCACAGTAATACCGAGGAAACCACTCATATACAAACATAAGTTGGAGGATGTGCCCTTAGGTGCTGGACCTCCCCAACTCTTTTGCTGCATGTGCACTGTGACATGTGTAAGAGCATAAGATACAGGAGCCTTAGTGGGCAATTCAGCCCCTCCTTCACCATTCAATAAGGTTATGGCTGCTCTGATCGTGGCCTCAGCTCCACTGTCCCCCATAGCCCTTGACACCCTCTTAGATCAAAAATCTAACTCAGCCTTGAATATATTCAATGACCCAGCTTTCAATGCTCTCAGGATTGGAAAATTTCGAAGATTCATGGCCCTCAGAGAAGAAATTCCTCAACTCCATCTTAAATGGGAGACCCGTTATTCTGAAACTGTGCTCCGTGGATCTAGATTCCCTCAAGAGCAGAAACAATCTCTCAGCATCTACCCTGTCAAGCCCCCTCAGAATCTTATACGTTTCAATAAGATCACCTCTTACTCTTCTAAATTCAGTAAGTATAGGCACAACCTGCTCAACCTTTCCTCATAAGATAATCCCTTCACCACAGGAATCAATCTAGCGAACCTTCTCTGAAATGCCTCCAATGCAAGCATATCCCTCCTTAAAAAGGGAGCCTAAAATTGTACAGTACTCCAGGTGTGTTCTCACCCTTCCTATCTGCATGCTAATGTTTGGTGATTCGTGTACAAGGAGAATAGATTGCTCTGTACCACAGCCTCTGTATTTGTTCTCCTATTCTTCCTACCATGCACGAAAGGGTATAAGTGTCCCCAAAGGTTCTAGCGTTATGTTGTAGCTGCTGACTTTGAGTGTCGATGCTGTTGTGACCAACACTAGGCCACCTAACACCGTCCTCAAGAGACCCTCGAAACACATAGGCTGCCACAGGTGTCTCTGCCTCACCTTATACCCCAATGGACATCCAAACTCCAGAGAGGGTTGGGCTACAATTGGAGATCCCCCTCCATCAAGAGGACACCCACGTTACCCTTCACTTCGACAGCAACGCCTCTGCACCAAGGATGACATTTTTCATCCGACCAATGGGAGTGAGGGGAAGGCCCGATGGAGTGATGGGCAGAACCAATGGATTCATGTTAAACATCGCTGGATCAAAATCCTGGAACTCCCTACCTAACTGTGGATGCGCCTACACCATGTGGACTGTTGCACTTCAAGAAGGCACCTCACCACCACCTTCTCAAGGGCAGTGAGGGATGGACAATAAATACTGGTCCACCCAGCGACACCCAGGTCCTGTGAATGAATAAAAAAAAAGTCATTGAAGTCACCAGCCTTATCTTTTCCACTGAAACCTGCAACAATGCCCATTTCACAGTGCCCAGCTGTTTATACCAGTCAGGCTCCTGGTGCCAACGGTACTCAAACAGCTTTTTAGGATTGTTTACACTACTGCTTTAAAATTGAGGTTTTCAAATCCACGGGCTTTCAAAACCGAAGCTTTTTGACCATATGAGCCAAGCACAACTGAACTTATTTTACTGTCCAATACAATAAGACATTCTGGAGCATGTTCCATGAACTGCACAAATGGTCATGATCTCAACCCAAAAAATAACCAATTCATACCACAGCATGGAGTAGGACACAAAACTACTGCTGTTTCTATGGTTACACCCACCAATGATCCTAATATCAAGATCATCACCATTCCCAGGAACACAAATTAACTTCTTCTCTCCAACAATCTTTGTTGTTTTCTCTGAGCCACTGCTCATGCCTAAACAAGAAGGGTTTGTGCGTCACTGAAGGGCAAGGAATGTTCCAGGAAACTTTCACACTGGCTATTATCTTGAAATAAACATCCCCTTTAAGAGTTACCAGCTCTCGAGTTATATAAGCTCGGCAGCAGTGAACTTTAGCTGAGGTTTGTAAGTTAGATTACAATCCTTCTTTTGAACTGAGAGTCTCACACATGCATTAGCGTGATTTAATCAGAGCTTGAACATGCTCACAGACAAGCATGTGGAACCTTCTGCGTCATAATATAGTACAGGCTGGCCTCACTGGGACCAAATATTCCCTTCGTCTTACTGGGCCAGTCACAGGACAATCATATCTCATGAGGATATCGTTGCCTAAGAGTCAGAAGGTTTAGTGTTAAAGTCCCACTCCGGAGACTTGAGCACAGAAATCAAGGCTGATACTCCAAAACAGTACTGAGGCAGTGCTGCACTGTCAGAGGTGCTGTCTTTTTGGGTGAGATGTTTAACTGAGCCTCTTCCACCCTCTCAGCTGGAGGTAAATGACCCCATGGCGCTATTTCAATGAAGAGTAGGGGCAGTTATCCCTGGTGTCCTGGTCAATAATTATCCCTCAATCAAATTTCACAGAAGTGGATTATCTGGTCATTACCGTGTTGTAGGATTCCGTTGAGGAATGTGGAGTTGAGGCCATAATTAGATCAGCCACGGTCCTATTGAATGGCGGAGCCAACTTGAAGAGCCAAATGGCCGACTCCTGCTCCTAATTTGTACACTGTTTATGGGAGCTTGCTGGCGCAAATCGGATGCTTTGTTTCCTGCCTTGCAACACTTCAAAGAGTGCTTTGTTGGCTGTGAAGTGTTTTAGAATATCTCGTGGTCATGAAAGATGCTCTATATTTATTTCTTTTAAAACTATATTTATTTTATTTCTTTTAAAACTAAGGCCCAGCCTACCTTCTCAGATGGATGTGAAAGATCCCATGGCATAAGAGTGTACAGCCTAGTGTCTTGACCAATATTTATCCCTCAAACAGCATCACAAAAATTGATCATTAGAACCTTGCTGTTTGTGGGACACTGCTGTGTGGTATTTGGCTGACACCTTTCCTTCATTACAACAGTGATTACAGTTCAAAAAAATATTACTTAATTGTTTGGGAAGCATCCTGAAGCAATGAAACGCACCATATAAATGCAAGTTCAGTTTTTACTCCTTTTCTCCTGTCTGCTGATATTGTTCCATTGCAGCCTACAAATCCAACTAGGTATGGCTATAGTGTTCAATTGTTCTGTGTTTGATTATGTGATTTTGTTAACTGATCTATGCTCACTGCGCTTGATTGGTTAAGCCTGGGTGTTGACTCAGAGCAAAGTAAACAGACCCCACAGAAGCTACTAGAAGCTGATCTGTAAATATGACTGCAGGCATTTTGTGATTGCAGAGATATTTAAAAACTCTTGTTACTCACAAAGAAATTGGTGAGATCTCTGCCTGGCTGCAAGATATAAAATAAACCACAATGTCTGAGCAAGTCGGAGGATCATTCAATGACCAAGCTCCACTGTCTCCCTGGGTCACTATCTGGGTGTGCAGATGGTGGGACTGAAACATTAAGGAAAATTATTTGTATCTGCAATCTGCTCATCATGCTCCTGGTGACTGTTGAGAGATACATCATAAAAACATAAGAAACAGGGGAAGTAGATCATTCGGCCCCTCGAGCCCTAATCTACCCTTCAATAAGATCATGGCTGATCTTCTACATCAACTTCACCTTCCCACACTATCCCTATATTCCTTAATTCTCTTAGTACCTAACTCCACTTTTCCATCCAATCCCTATTATCCCTTGGTTCCCTGAGAGACCACAAAGCTACTGATCTCAGTCTTGAATATACTCAACAACTGAGCATCCACAGCTCTCTGCGTTAGTGAATTCCAAAAATTTGCGATCCTCTGCATGAAGGAATTTCTCATCTCAGTCTTAAATGGTCATGCTTTTATCCTGAGACTTATGATCCTGAGTTTAAGACGCTCCAGCCCGTTTGATGTGATGATTACCTCAGGTCAGTGGCAGTCAGTATGAGCCATGGTCTCACTATATCACAAGCCATAAAACCTCGGTCCACACTGGGACCCCTCTCTGTGGGCCCTAGTTACATGCACAGGGAATAATACTTGAGCTTATACAGCACCAAAGCACATTGTTGAAAGAGCTTGGCCCCATAAATGAGCCTTTTTGGAGGGGAGATTAATGAATCCAAGCACGGTCCTCAGTCTAAGCCAGCAATGAGATTAAGAATCAGCTGCCCAACACAAACACAACCCATGCCTGATACCCTGCAGTCACACACACCAACAGTATCTGAGGAGTAGGAGTGCTCAATGTTTCCAGCAGAGGCTCCTCACCAAGTGTTAACAGTCTTTCCTCTTTTCAAACTCCACCCAGCCCAAGGTATTGCAGCATCTTCTGTTTTTATTTCACATTTCCAGCACAGGCAGTTGTTTTCTTTTTGTTTCTGATATCCTGAAAATGTGAAGCCCAAATAGCAACAGGGCTTATGACACGATCCACCCTGTAAAGTCCTTACCCTAACCTTATGGCCCCTGAACGCAAGGCTCAGCTATATAGACAGTGCTGGTTTTTAATTCTGTTTTTCTAGCTGACAGGTCATAGAATTAAACATTATTTACAGCACAGAAACAGTCCATTTGGCCCATCTGATCCTTGCCAATATTTATGAGCCACCTCCTGCCTTACCTCATCTTGTCCTATCAGCATATCCTCCAATGTATGTTTACCTGTTTTTCCTTAAAGGCGTCTCCGTGACTTGCTCCAACTGCTGCTCGTGGTAACAATTTGCACATTGTGTGTAATCCTTTCCTGAGTTAAGAACTTCTTCCTGAATTCCTTGGTGACCATCATATTTGTGACCCCTGGTTCTGAACTCCCCCCACACCTGGAAATATTTTCTCTACATCTACATACACCCCCATTGAAGCCTCCTTTCTTTTGTCAAAAGAATCCCCAGCCTTTTTAGGCTTTTCTGTTATCTCACAATTCTCGTACAGTTTTATACTTTCTCCAGTGCCTCTAGTATCCTTTTTGTCATTTGGAGACCAGGACTGTGCACAATACTTCAAGTGTGGCCTAACCAAGATTCTATATGAGTTTAACATAACTTCTTATATTTTCAATTCTATTCCTCAAGAAATGAACTCCACTACTCTGTTTGCATTTGTTTGGCCTTGTTAACCTATGTTGGCACATGTTATGATCTGTGCACCTTCAGCCCAAGAGAATTCACCTTGTTTGCAAGAAGTGTTGCCGCTTTGCTCTTTGAGACCCAATGGGGCCAAGTCCAAAACATGGCGGCTCTGAAGGACATCACCAGTTGCTTGAAGTCCATCAAAAACATCCAAGATATTCATTTGTTCCTCTATTCCATTTGCACTCCTATTTTTCCAAGGAATATGTGACCAGCTCATCCGCTTTACCAAAATGCACCACCTCATGCTTACCCCGTTCTGAAATCAATTTTCCCATTGCACATCCTTTCTGCAAGTTTACTTTTCTTTTTGTGTTTGATCACAGTTTTCCTCCATAGCATTAACTACATCCTCCAATGTGGCACCAGCTGCAAATTTTGAGTTTGTACATTCAGTTCCAGAGTACACATTGTTTGGGTCAATGGTGAAAAACAGCGGACCCAACAGTGATTAATTTTAACATCAATGCTGATGCATTGCAGCAACTCAGCAAGGCTCTTTCGACAGCATCTACCAAACCTGTGATCTCTATCATCTAGAAGGACAAGGGCAGTAGATGCATGGGAACACCACCATCTGCAAGTTCCTCTCCAAGTCACACAGCATCCTGACTTGGAACTATATCGTTTAACCTTCACTGTCGCTTGGTCAAAATCATGGAACTCCCTCAGGCACCGTGGGTGCATCTACACCACATGGACGGTAGCGGTTCAAGAAGGCGGGTCACCACCACCTTTTCAAGGGCAATTAGGGATTGGGCAACAATTGCTGGCCTAGCCCAGCGAGGCTCACACCCTGTGAAAGAATTTAAAGAAGCTACACATCATCCAGGACAAAGCAGCCTGCTTGACTGGCACCCCATCCACCAACTTAAACATTTGGTCCTTCACCACTAATGCACAGTGGCAGCAGTGTGTGTACCATCTACAAGATGCACTGTAGCAACTCACCAAGGCTCCTTCGACATCACCTTCCAATCCCATGCCCTCTACCATTTGGAAAGACAAGGGAAGCAGGCACATGGGAACACTAGCAGTTGCATGTTCCCCTTCCAAGTCACACAACAGTCTGCCAATGATGTGCAGAACCCAAGGGTGAATTTTTAAAAAACATTTAATTAGAAATGCATCTGTAAAATTCACAGCAAGTTTTGATGTTCCCAACAACGTACAAAAGCCAGGGTGACTGTACCCAATGCTGTTTAGCACAGAGTTTTAATGGCCAATGCAAAAAACTAGCTGGCAGTCAACCAGATACAGGCTGTGATCAACCCACTGGAACCACCCGATGTACAATTAATCACCACCTCAAACTGGGCCCAACTGCAGTGAGTAAACCAGTATTGGCAGCAAAGTAAATCAGACTGCCTAGTTTGTTGTAGAGATGAGATTTGGATTTCAGCCATACTCACTTCAACAATGCCTTCACCAATGAAGCTCAAGCCCAGAGGCTTTTGCACCCGGAAAAATGCTTCCTTACATTTCTCTCGTCTCGGGTACTCTTCCCACCTCACCTCCCAACAAATACCTACCCCAGCCTTTCATTACTCCTCAACCCTCCCAATTTCCTGCCATGGTGCCAGATTTGAATCCTTCCTGGATAAGCCCACAGGTTGCATCCCCCATTTTCTTTGGTCTACCACTGCCTTCAGCTGCCTGGCCTAAACCTCTCCATCCCTCCTACATGGAGCCGTTGGGCTGAATAGCCTCCTTCCATGCCCTAATGACTACATGACAATTGTCTCCTTTAAGCTGTTCTTTGAACCCAACTTGTTTGACCAAGATTCTAACCATCTGTCCGAATATCTCCTTATGTGACTTGGTGTCACATTTTCTCCAGTGATATTCCTGTGTTAAGTGCCTTGGGATGTTTTATTACAAAACAAAATGCCAGTGTGGGCACCTTATTTATGTCCAACCACCATCTGGTTTGTGCTGGCAGGTCTTGACATGGCAAATGTTCAAAACAAGCCAGGGGTCAGGCTGCTCACAGCGGGCCAGTTAAATGGCTAGGCAACAAGGTGGCAGATGGAGCCTAACGTGGGCAAGTGTGAGGTTATTCACTTTGGCAGTAAGAATAGAAAAGCAGGGTATTTTTCAAAAGGTGTGAAACTTGCAAATGTTGATTTTCAGAGAGCCTCAGGTGCACTAGTACAAGTAACAGAGGACGTCTGCATAAAGGTACAGCAAACCTAGAGAAGGTAAGTGGCATGTTGGCCTCTATTGCAAAGGGACGTACAAGAATAAAAGGAATCTTGCTACAATTGTACAGGGTTTTGGTGAGACCACACCTGGAATACTGTTTGCAGTTTTAGTCTCCGCATTTAAGGTGGGGTACGCTTGAGCTGGAGATGGTGCAGTGAAGGTTCACTGGATTGGTCGCTGGGATGAAAGGAAGGTCCTAAATGATGACAGGCTGAGTAAACTGGGCCTCTGTTCTCTGGGGTTTAGAAGAATGAGAGGAGGCCTCATTGAAACATACAAGAGCCTGAAGAGGCTTGACAGGGTAGGCCCTGGCTGGGGAACCTAAAACACAGGGAGCATTGCAGTCTCATTCAGGACTTAAGATGGGAGGAAACTTCTTTATTCAGAGGGAATCTATGGTATTCTGTACCACAGAGAGTTGTGGATTCTCTGTCATTGAGTGTATTTAAAGCCAAGCTAGGCAGATATTTGGACGGTCAGGGAGTCAGAAGCAGGTGCCAGTGGGGTTGAGACAGAAGATCAGCCATGATCCCACTGAATGGCAGAGCAGGGCCATACAGTCTGCTCCTGCTCTTATGTCTTATGTTCCTATCTTCTTATGGACACACTCAGTCACCACAGCTTCCCCCACTGCCCTGACCCACAGTTTGGAGGACCACCAGTAGAGGCCTGGTAAAATGTCAAATTTTCAGCCTGGAGTGATGTGGGATTCAGAGTCTGCGGAGGGGGTGGGGCGGAGTGTGGTTCAGAGTGCAAGAAAAAATGGGCAGGAAATAAATTTAAAAACAACAGAAGAATATTAATATTAGTGTTTAATTTTTACAATGCTGTATTTATATTAATACAATGTAAAGACATGGACAGCATCTGGGACTAAGCTGATGGATATTTGAATTCCTTTGGGAATGCTCAGAATCTGGGATCAGTTAATGGAACATGCTGCAGAACTTATTATGTTAAAATGCAATAACATGGACAAAACTCGAGGCATATTCTCTGCAAATTCTTTGTCCTTTTAACGTTTTATTAGGGACTGCTTTCTCCCCAACCTCTCTACGATGCACTGCTCTCTCATGTCCTATCCCAACACAAACAAACACACACAAACACACTCAAATACACACACACACAAGCACAAACACACTCAAATGTACAAACGCACACACACAAACACACTCAAATACACACACACGCAAGCACAAACACACTCAAATGTACAAACGCACACACAAACACACTCAAATGTAGAAACGCACACACAAACACACTCAAATACACACACATGCAAGCACAAACACACTCAAATGTACAAACGCACACACACACACAAACACACTCAAATGTACAAACGCACACACACAAACACACTCAAATACACACACACGCAAGCACAAACACACTCAAATGTACACACACACACACACACAGACACACACACACACACACACACACACACACACACACACACACACACACACACACACACACACACACACACACACACACACACACACACACACACACACACACCAATGAAAACAAACTGACTTTCCAATGAAAACAGCATTTATATCCTCTGCCTGGGAGCAGAAGCTTTTCCAGACGGGATAAATCACTTTCAGTCCTGCAGTCAAGGAGTCTGCTGAAAATTGTATCCCCCTTCCTTACACTCTCACCCTTCAACATAGGAGTCCGAAGGGCTTCATGTGAGAGTGTTCAGCCTGGTGGGATAACAGATAGCCTTTCAGGCATGGGATAACAGATGGGATAACGCTGGTGAAATAACAGAAAGCCTTTCAGGCATGACGTTTTCTTTGGCTGGAGCCTTTATTAAACATGTTAAAACTTTATTAAGAGAAGTGGGGGGCGGTGGGAGAAATCAGTTTGGTTTGTACTGCCCTTAAAAGTTCAAACAGAAAGTATTGCAGCAGCAATAACTGGATTGGGGTCATCCCTGAGCAGCATGGATCAAAAATAATAGTGGAAATGAAAACAGTAAATGTGGAAGTACCTGGAGATGGAAGACTTGGTTCAGTGAGGGTCAACTCCTGAGGGAGAGACCAGTTTGAAATGTTACCTCTTTCTTTTATTTCCCCTTGTACTTTATGACACAGACTAGCTGGATAAAGGTTTCACCTCCTGCCTCTGCAGGAGTGAGGCTAGTGTCGGTGGGTGGTAGAGACTGTGATGCTGCAACTGCTCTCTGTTCACTGCGGACTGAAGAGGATTCCCAATCCTGGCCTGGGTCCCAGTGGCTTCAATTGTGGCTGGGTGGTATGTGTGTGTCAGGAGACAACAGGGTTGGATTATGCTGTGATACCCTTCATGGCCGAATAGCCATCTGCCACTCCCTGTCTAGACTCACACATGAAGCTTGTCCTCTTGGGAGGAGGAATCAGAGAGTGAACTCTACCCCTGTAGCCCTTATTCTGTCAGATACTGAAAGAGCTGCTGTGAATTTGCAGCATTTTCTGACACAAATTGCATTAGCCCCCATTCCTTCCGTGATGTAGGACATTTGATCCCAAGGAGGAGTTTATTCCTTTTTTTTTTAAGTAAATTCAATTCAGCTAAACCAAAACATCATGAGTTCAGCTCACTTCAGGGACTGCACAGGGGTGTGGCGCGGGACCCATGTCCTCAGTGTTTGTCCAACATGAAGCGAACTGCACTTGGAAAGGAGGGAAAGCCAACAAACCCCACCCCTGCTCTGCATTTCGTGAACTCCCTTAATTCCCCATGGGAAAATCAAAACTCCACTCTGAGCGCAGGCTTGCCTCCCAGTTTCAGGGGTATGGATCCAGTCTCTTCTCCTCACATCTTGCATGTTTTACAATCCCACACAGCAAGGCTTAGAAATTATGTAAAAGTTAAAAAAAAACACAAACGCAGACGAGTGCGTAATGTTCGCCTTGTCCTGTCCTGGACCTCTGGGCGACAGTGCTGGGTGTGGCTGCTCAGAAAGCCGCAGTCCACACTGAGATCACTCAGAAGCCAAGAAGGAACATCGTGTCATCCACTTCACAGAGCAAGGGGAAACATAGGAACTGGGAGCAGGCCATTCAGCCCCTTCAGCCTGTTCCACCATCCATTGAGATCACAGTTGAGGCATAACCACTAAGGCAGGTTAGAAACCAACTCCCAACTCAGATTAAAAAGTGATTCCCGCTCAGCTCCGTTATCAGGCCAAGCCAATAGGAAGTCATTTCCCGACTCAGATTCCTTGTTTCCCAGGTCTGGCGAAATCCTATTTTCCAATTCAAATCAGGTACCTTTAGAGCGAGAGTATCAGTCAAGTTAAACCAGTCGAGTGACTCGACTGATCCCAGCCAGTGTACAAGTGCTCGATAATTTAATAATTTAAAGTGTTTGGTTGCAGCCTTTTCTGTTGTGTAGCTTATACAGGACATTGAGAAGTTTGGATGAAGTTTGAGCACCTCTGAAAGTATGTCAGCGTTTTTAAGGTTTATGCCACAGAGAGGTTTAAACTCTTGGAAACTGTAAGTGACAAATTCTGATCCTGGCCATACTCAACTCAATTATCTGCTGCTGGAATCCTACAATTTTCTACAAAAAGACAAGGGTGGAAATGTGTGTTTGCGAACGGATCTGGGCAATAGGAAGTCACTTGTCTGAATTGCAGGGTCAGTGTTATATCTAACAGGCAAACACTCGCACACACAGCTCCCAAGACGAGCTGTCAGGAACACACGTTTATAATTAATCAGATAAATCAACACGACCACCTACTCCTCAGTTGCACCCTCCTCGTGGTCACAGATAGGGTTCATGGTCTTCCCCAGAGGTGTTTGGCAGATTCCCATCAGTGGTTCTCAGTTACACTACAGTTACAAGGCCTCCCAGGTGACAGATTAGAGTCAGCAATAAAATATAAATAGTCCAAGCCTCTCAACAGACCATATCACAACACGCTTTGAAACATATTTTCCACTCTATTTCAGGCCACACAAGCATCATTGTGCAGTTCCCTTGTCCTTCCTTGATGAAAGCCAAGTTTCGCTCACTCTTGAACACTTTTTTGCCAACCCCTCAACCTCTTCCCTATTTAAAACTCTGGGCTTTAGTCTGAATTGACAGCTGTCATATGTTAACTGAGTTTGAGCAGCTTCTACTTTACTCTTAATAGCTTGTGGGCTCACAGCATCCCCACTGAGGCAAAAGCATTGAGCCACGGGGATCAACCCAAGCAATGGAGGGAGGAATGCACAGGGCCATGAGGAACTGACTAATGGAGAGGGCAGTGCACAGAGCTGTCCAGAGTTAAGCTGTTTGATCTGGTACATTGATTTTCCTGCTATGAAGCCAAACCACAAATAAGTTTTGAATGAGCATTGATGCCAACTGGAGCAAAACCTAACAAACCAAACCACACGTAAATAAATCTGGTCAGTTCCCTTTTGCATTACATTAACCAAAATGCCAGATTTAATGTCTTGTTACCTCAAAAGGCAATGTTGTTAGGCATTTTTTCTTTCCGTTTTGCAAAACAGAATATCCTGTAGTCAGGTGCAGCAAAGCAGACACTGTCTTTTCACTGAAGGGACCCAAGTCAAATGCAGCCCAGACTCACTCTCATCCCTGTTGGCTCCAAGAGTCCTCAGCGGAATGGGCTTCAAGCAGCTTCAACCCAGCTTCGAAAACAAGATTGCCCTAATTTGGTGCTCTATTGGCATCAGACCGCTGTTACCAGGCCACACCCCATAAACCGAGAGGTTTGTAATGACTGTAACAGTGAGAGTGCTATAACGGAGAACAGCATCGTGAGGTTGAGATGTATCTGACAGGATGTTATAAAGGAAAGTATCACAATGATGATGCAATGCAGCAGGACATCTGTCAGTCCTTATTGTCCAGCTTCCCTGTTTATCACTTCCTTCCCATTCTTGTTCAGTCCTTTTCTCTCTTGTATTTAATCTCTCTCTCTCCTGGTTGCTTCCAGACTCCTGGCACCATTCCACCTCTGTCTTTCCTCAGCAACACGAAGAAAATAATCAAAATCAGCTCCAGATGAAAAGCAAATCGAGGAAGGAGGAGGGGATGGGGGGTGGGAGGGTGGTGGGGGCGAAGTAATAATTAGAATAATGACAAACATCTGCCGAGCCCAAAATAACAGCAGCCAGTTCCAGTCTTTGCTCTTGGAGCACAGACAGCTTCAACTGGAGACTGGGAGAGAAAGCCCAGCGGAAATCGCTGCAGAACATCAAAGCTTGAGATTGCTGTTCAGGAATCCCAATAAACGTTTTTAAACAATTTTCAGTCTATTAAAAAAAATGTTGGGAGCTTTTCCACTGTTTTGTACAAGCCCATTTCATCTGTTGATTTGAAAAAGTGGGCGTGTTAAACTAGGCTGGAGCCCAGTTTGACTCTTATACCGTGTGAGAATTGTAATTCTGTAACTCAAATTTAATTATTCCGCTTTCAGCAGCTCTTAAGAACATAAGGAATAGGAGCAGGAGTAGACCACATGGCCCCTCAAGCCTGTCCGCCATTCAAAAAAAATCATGGCTGATCTTCTGCCTGACCTCCACTTTCCCACCTGCTTCCCATATCCATTAATTCCCTGAGAGGCCAAAAATCTGTCCATCCCAACCTCAGATACATTCTTTGATGGAGCATCCACAACCCTCTGGGGTAGAGAATTCCAAAGATTCACTACCCTGTGGGTGAAGTTGTTTCATCTCATCTCAGTCCTAAACGATTGGCCTCTTATCCTGAGACTGTGTCCCCTGCGTTTTAAATTCTGATCAGCTCAATTTTCAATTCCCTAATGTCTGACCCCATTGCCCCACTCTGTGGGTTGAATCAGGAGGCAGGGGGCTCAGATCCTAGCTGTTGACACACTGGCTCCAGCATTTATGCCATCAGTGAATTCCATGCAAAATGCTGCAGAACTCCACACTTCAATCAGGATCAAGCCTTCACAATCCATCGCTGTCTGGGAAGAGGAGCATTTAAATTGAACAGGAATTTACATTAAGCCGTCTTTTGGTCAAACCTAGATTCAAGCTGACTCACCAATTTTTTTTTGGAAATGTGGTTAAGCACAGTGAACTATCGATGATTCATTTGCTCCAATTTACAACAAGATTATTCCATGAATGTGCTCAGTTAAGAGAATGGGAAATTCACTGGTTTCAGTTAGACACAATTCCATTGGAGTCCAGTGGACTGACTGGCAGAACTCTGGACTCTTGTCTTGGCTAGTACATTGCAGCCCAGCAGTTGCAGCTGTGATACATTCAACAGCAGTCTTGGGTGATGCCTGCACTGTTGCTTAGCAAGTCCAACTTAAGAGTCAAGAATTAGATAATATTTCTGCTCCATTTCAGTTGCTCACTCAATATTCTGTCTACAGCCTGATGCCAAAAAAAACAATCTCCATCAGCAACCCTGCGTCCCTCACAAAATGAAATTTTGCAATCTTATGTCTGACTTGTATGGAACCATAAGACTAATCATGACCCTTGTACCACCATGTACTCCTACAGGAAAGATGACACTGCTAACACCATGTTACACTCATACTAAAGTTAACAGTGGGGGAGATGATGGTGTAGTGGTTATGTCACTAGAATGATAATCTGTCTAATGCTCTGGGGACAAGGGTTCAAATCCCACCATGCAGCTGGTGGAATTTAAATTCAGTTAATAAAAAATCTGGGAATTGAAAAACTGGACAGTGACCATGAAACTATCATTGATTGTCATTAAACACCCAGCTGGCTCACTAAAGGGAAGGAAATCTGTCATCCTTACCTGGTCTGGTCTGGCCTACATGGGACTCCAGACCCACTGCAATGTGGCTAACTCTTAACTGCCCATCTGAAATGCCCCTATCAAGGGCAAATAAAGATGGGCAACAAATGCTGGCCTTGCAGGTGATGCCCACACCCCACTAAAGAATATTCAAAAAAAGTCAAAATGTGATTACAGAGAAGCAAAAGAATGCAGTGCATGATCAAAACTCCAATCATTGATTGGCTTAAACTGCTCCAAAACAAAATAATAGAGTGCAGTATCTTGGCAGTTCCATCAGGAGCTATTAATGGAATCACAAACGAACAAAACATGATGTGCGTTCAGCTGCAACAGAGCTACTCCCAACACTGAAAAGGCAGGAAACTAAAGGAAGGAACAACCTGCAACACTGACATCAGCCCAAAGCAGGCTTCACCACACCAGATCAAAGAAACCCTCTCCCATTAAGCAGATAATCATGTTATTGATCACCACTACTGTTTGAGTAGATAGGCTGTGAAGAGGAGAATGGGCATCATTTGCTTTTGACCCTTGCTGACATTTCAAATATGCTCTGAAATAGTCAGATTGGCTCTTATATATGAGGTTGCAACTGGGAAGCATTAACATTTCAGAAACACAAAGGGTTTTTAAATACAATTAGCTTGTGTGTAAATGGAACAACTTCCCCTAACAGCTGGACCCCAGACTCTATATAAAAACATATATATCAATATACTTGGACTGAATTTATTGATTGCAATTTTCTCAGCAGCGACACATGAACCCTCAAACACATAGCCAAGTGAGGTCACCTTCTTAAATATTATGCTCTATCTAAAATTTGATGGGTAACAGGTATAATACAGAAAAGTCACAGTGTGAAATGCTTCTCTCCCATCACAACGTCCACCATAAGTTGGCAGCTCTACTGATAACGGCACTCCATCGCTGTCAGCCATGACTCAGCTGGTGGCTCCCTCACCTTGGAGTCCAAAGGATGGTGGGTTTGAGTCCCACTCCAGGCATTTGAAAACATAATCTTGACTGACGTGCCCAATGCATTACTGACGGAGTGCGGCGTTCTCGGAGATGCCATCTTTTAGCTGTTTGCTGTGTGCAATAGGCTGCTGCATTTGCACAGTGACTGCACTTCAAGAAAGTATTGCATTGGCTGTAAAGCATTTTGGAATGTCATGCCAGATGCTGTTAAAAAAAAAAATCTTAAGAGCTTCTTTTCCCCTTTTCATGGGTAACTGGAATTCCAGGGATTCTGTAAATTGGAACTCCACACTCAAACTAAGTAAAATTACCACTGCACAATTCACACTCAAGTCAAATCCTGGGTATTCCCAGTTGAAGGAGGGGCAGTATGGAGGCAGAATGGCCACAAAGAGAGACAAGCAATGAGTTAATTTAAAGGAAGAATGAATTAGCTATATACAATAGCTGACACATAACCATAACTGAACCAATAATACATTTCATCACTTAACAGCAGGAGAGAAGCAGAGGAGAGGAAGAATCCTCAACACCAAATTATTTAATCATTCATTTAGTTGCACTCAAGTGCACCTTTGCCCCTGCCTGCCCTCTCACCTCACAGTTTGATCCTGCACTAAATTCCTTTAAAACATTCCTGGAATCATTAATATTAATACATCAAGTCCTCCTGACCCAGAATCAATCTTTAAAACAGATGTCACAACTCATAACAGTCCATAATATTAGGCTCCTTGAAACTCGAGTGAAAACTCTACAACATGATGCACCTTGGCTTCTAAGATGAATTTGACAGAGTTCCAGGCACACTGTTATTCATTATCATCAAAGACTCAGGGGCTCAAGAGAAAATCTTGGGAATGGGTGAGAAATTGGCTGAAGAGTGGAAAACAACAGATACTTGTTGAAGATGTTATATCGGCTGGAGGGGGGGGAGGGGAGTTCTAAACGGCTTGCGTCAGGGATCAGAATTGAACCATGTTTGTCTCCAATTTTCCTCCATGACTCATTCCTCGGGTTTAGCTGGGATGAGGAAAGGCTCCTTCAGTCCAGACCTGACTCCCGTCATTATCCAACAGTTAAGCCATCAATGCAAACCACACAAAAAAAGCTGCTTGGGCAATTTGCAGGTGGTTCCAAAATGGAAGAGGAGGCATGGATGAATCAAAGGAGGCAAGATCCGAAATAACAATGGTCTGGACAAAATATTGAAGTCAGAACAAACAACTGCTGCTGAAATGCCTGATACGACACTTGTAATTTATAAATGGCACTGAAATAGAGAAGGGGAAGTGTCCTGGGAGTGACTGTCGAGTTAATGCTGGTCAGCAATGAACAAAGAAATCAGAATGCTGAATGATATAGTCAGAACAGTAGAATGTATATCAAGGAAGTCATGTTTAAATTGGATAGAGCTTTGGTTAGGCCACACCTTGTGCATTACGTCCAGTTATAAGAACATAGGAACATGAGAAGTAGGGCCGGAGTAGGCTACTCAACCCCTTGACCCTGCTCTGCCATTCAGTAAGATCATGGCTGATCTGGTTGTGGCCTGAACTCCAGTCTTCTGCTTGCACCTCGCCCCTCCCACCTATAACCCTTGACTCCCCTGTAGATCAAAAAATCTGTCCAGCTCAACCTTAAATAATATTAATGGTCCAGCCTCCGCTGCTCAGAGATAAAGAATTCTAAAGATTAACAATCCTCTGAGAGAAGAAATTCCTCCTCATCTCTGTCCAAAATGGGAGACACCTTATTTTGAACTGTGTTCCCTAGACAAGTCTGGTCACTGAGCTAAAGGAGATATTCAAGCATTGGAGGTAATGGAAACAACAGGCATTGAGCCCAATATAAGAACACTGGAAATGGAGGAGGACATTCACTGCCTCGAGCCTGTTCTGTCATTCTATTAGATGATGGTTTATCAGAGTCTTAACTCCATCTACCTGCCCTGAAGCCCTGACCATTAGCACCAATGTCTAACAGATATACATCCAGCTCTGGTCCTTATTGTTACGAGTAAAGTCTGAGCTCCAACTTTGAAGGAGGCATCTTAGAGGCACATAGGATAGCAAATGGTATCCTGAAATGGCAAGTGGAGGGTATCCCATCACAATCCTGACTTGCGCCTTGTAGATGGTGGACAGGCTTTAGGGAGTCAGGAGGTGAGTTACTCGCTGCAGGATTCCTAGTCTCTGACCTGTTCTTGTAGCCACAGTATTTATATGGCTAATCCCGTTTAGTTTCTAGTCAATGGTAACCCCCAGGATGTTTATAGTGGGGAATTGAATGATGGTAATGCCATTGAACGTCAAGGTGCGATGGTTAAATTCGCACTTGTTGGAGGTGGTCATTGCCTGACATTTGTGTGGCACGAATGTTACTTGCCAATTTTTGGCCAAGCCTGGTTATTGCCGAGGCCTGACAGCATTTAGACATGGACTGCTTCAGTACCTGAGGAGTCACGAATGGTGCTGAACATTGTGCAATTATCAGCGAACATCCCCACTCCTGACCTTATGATGGAAGGAAGGTCACTGATGAAGCAGCTGAAGATTGTTGGGCCGAGGACACTACCCTGAGGAACTCCTGCAGTCATGTCCTGGAACTGAGATGACTGACCTCCAACAACCACAACCACCTTCCTTTGGGCTGGGTACAACTGAGAGGGCACTGCACTGTCACAGGTGAGGCATTGGCTGGATGTGGCCGCAATTTGCCTTGCCTTGCCAGCTGTTCAGGTGGTTATTAATTTGAAGGTAAGCAGGGAATTCTCCCAATGTCTTGTTAATATTCCACCGTCCATTAAGAGCAGATTAAGCAGACAACCATTTGTGGAATGTCGCTGGTTCATGTTTGTCGGCATAACGGTAACTTACCTTTTGAAGGGTGGTTGCTAATGGTGTGAAGAAAGTTCGAAAGATTTTGAAGCAATAAGTTGTCACATAAACACAATTATTATACTACAGCATCTCAATTGTACAGATGTTACTCAATGATCCTCTTTACACAAACGCAGCTGAACTGGTCTGTAGGTTGTGCATGTTTACAAGTACAATAGCTGTGTTCTGTCACGATGTTGGATGCTCAAAGTAAGTACAGTTCAACACAAAGATAAATAACCCAATAACTTTAATTCCCCAAATACCAGGTCTACAAAAGTGCAAATCTACCTTCACTCAATGCAAACCAATAGAATTCCTGGCAAAAGCCAGACAGTTGGAGCACAGACAGAGTCGTACATAAAAAAAAAATCTCGAGGAGGTGGGAATATCAAGGAAAATTCTGGGATCTGGAAATGGGAGAGGAGGAGAATGCTTGGGGAGGGGAGGGGAATGATTAGGGAAGGGAGGGGAGGAGAATGATTGGGGGGGGGAGGGGAGGGGGGGAGGGGAATGATTAGGGAAGGGACCAGAATGATTAGGAAGGGAGGGGGAGGGGAATGATTAAGGAGGGGAGGAGAATGATTAAGGAGGGGAAGGGAATGATTCGGGAGGGAGGAGGAGGGGAGAGGTGGGGTGTGCTGGGGTGGGGAGGGGGAGGGGTGGGGAGGAGAGGGGAATGATTAGGAGGGGGGGAACGATTAGGGAAGGGAGGGGAGGGGAGGGGAAGGGAGGGGAATGATTAGGGAGGGAGGGAGGGAAGGGGAGGGGAGGGGAATGATTAGGGAGGGAGGGGAGGGAAGGGGACGGAGGGAAGGGGTGGGAGAGAAGGGGAGGGGAGGGAGGGGAGAGAAGGAGAGGGGAGGTAGGGGAGGGGAGGGAGGGGAGGTGAGGGAGGGGACGTAGGGGAGGTGAGGGGAGGGGAGACCGGGGTGGGGAGTGGAGGGAGGGGGGGGAAGGAGTGGGAGGGGCGGAGAGGGAGTGGATGGGAAGGAGGGAAGGGGCGGGGAGGGGAAGGAGGGGAGGGAGGGAAGGGGCGGGGAGGGGAGTAATAATTAGGGCGATGCCCAAATATTTGGCAATTGTGCGGGAAGCAGGAACACTCGTCTCATGTGGAATTGATAAGAATCCTGGCTTGCAGTAGAAATTTTTTTCGGGGGTGGAGTAAAACATGGAAAGTTTAGTTTGAGCTTTAGTAGTACTCAGAGGAAGATGCTTTCGGACCAATGGGAGTATTCAACTCACAGCTCTCACAACATAGGAATAAGGAAGGGGAGATGGTTCAACTGGCATCTAAGCATTTCATAACTCATCTCATTATATAATCTAACTTCAGAGATGCCGCTAAATTAACGAATGGGACCAGGTTTTCAAACAAAATTGAAATAATACGGAAAAAATGCTTTCTCTCTCTTTCTCAGGAAGGATCTAGTTGACTGTCCTCCCAGTTCCTCAATCGGTGACTCCTTTTTCCTTTTCATCATTTTATGCTGGCCTCTTCTGACTGACCCTCGGCTCCCAATAACTTCCGAGAATTCTACCCCGGGGATTGCGATCGCATTCCCGGGCTGACAGGCCAGGATGAACGGCCAGGATGAACACTGTTATTTACATCAGCCCGCCGACCGTCAGTTTCACTCTGTCAAACTTTTGCAAAACTTTTCCCCGCATCCTCGGGAGCGCTTCAAACTTTATCTCTCTCCCCACCAACAACTCCCAGAAAAGTAACAGTCCACAAAGGACAATTCGCCTTCAATTAAATCTCCCGAAACTCAGTTCAACTCCAAGCTGGCCGATTTAAACAAAAGGCACCAGTTTGATGCGGGAGGGGAAGTCGATCGTATTTGTAAAGATTTTTTTTTAAATTATATTTTGTAACTTTTCCATCATTTTCATCAAATACCAAATTTATCAAATGCACTGCAGGCTCAACAACAAATCTTAGTACAGTAAATGCAAATATCAGGGTTAGAAACATCAATTTATTTCTATGTAAACGGTACTTTAAAAACTGATGTGACTTACATTGAAAGCTGACTCCCAGGGATTGGCAGCCAAATCCTCCTCCAGCTTCAACTGAGAAGCAGAAACCTTTCAGGATCCTCGCTCCAAGCGGCCGGGCGATTGTTTAAGGGACTCTCTCCAAATTGCCACATCTGACACAAACGTACGACGTGATCTTCAGCAGCAACAGTAACCTCACCAGACAGCGAGCAATCCTCCTCGGGTGCTCCAGAAGCCTAGGTTTTTTTTTTATTTTGTTAACTTAGCTGCCAGGGGGTACTCCAAATAAATGTGTTCAGTTTTAAGTGAGCTGCTGTCCTCTAATGTAGAATTATACAGCACAGAAAGAAGCCATTTGACCCATCATGTGTCAGCCTTTGGAAAATTGATCCAATTGGGTCACAGCCTGCTCTTTCCACAGAGCCCTGCATTTTATTTTTGCTTCAAGTCTATATCCAATTATTTTATAATTGCTTAGCATTTATATTTTACCATTTTAGTTTTTGTCTCCTTTATTCTTTCCACCCACAGCATAAAACGTTTCTTAGCCTGCAGGATCATTTGCCCACCTCTTAGCACATCGAGACTCTGCCACTTGAATTGGAGGTTGCTGAGTTGGTTCTTCCCTAATGGAGACAATGGTGGCCCCATGGTGGGAACCACTGGGATGTGACATTCCCAATCTACTAATTGCAGTTTTCATCCATTGGCCCGCAGTGTGTGGAACTGCTTTTAATGTAAAGCGCACTCTGGCTTTGAAGAAAGGAACTTGGCTTCATCAGAAACCCCTTAGTCAGAGCAACTGTACCTGCAGAGGGCAAGGGTTGGGTGGGAGAGAATATGGGTAGGCGGTTGTTCCCTGAGGAACAGTACCTGGGGAGAGGGAGGGTGGCTGGTACCTGAGGAACTGCACCGGGAGTTGGGGATGGGGGAGGGGGAAAGAGGTACTCAATTGTGACCAAGACCAGGAGCAGGCAGAAAATGCATCATCACTATGAGGCTATGCAGGAGAAATGCATTAAAATCTTGCATCATGTGCTAAGTCTCTGTTGCAAGGATGAGCCTTCAGCCTTCAAGGGTGAGTCTTTTGGCCTTGGCAAAACCAAAACTAACCTCTTTGGAAATACTGCTGTGGTTTCACAGAGCACTGATTACATACTTTTTTGGAATATCATGCTTGGTTTCAGATGTAAGTTCATATCTCCTGGAGATGAGGAAACTGATCCGTGGGCTTTTTCTTTGTTCATTCATGGGATGGGATCTTGCTGGCTGGGCCAGCATTTATTGCCCCATTCCTAATTGTCCTTGAGAAGGTGGTGGGTGAGCTGCCTTCTTGAGCTGCTGCAGTCCATGTGGTGTAGGTACACCCACAGTGCTGTTAGGGAGGGAGTTCCAGGATTTTGACCCAGCGACAGTGAAGGAACGGCGATTATATTTCCAAGTCAGGATGGTGAGTGAATTGGAGGGGAACTTCCAGGTGGTGGTGTTCCCATCTATGTGCTGCCCTTGTCCTTCTAGGTGGTAGTGATCATGGGTTTGGAAGGTGCTGTTGAAAAAGCCTTGGTGAATTCCTGCGGTGCATCTTGTAGATGGTACACAATGCTGCCACTGTGCGGCGGTGGTGTAGGGAGTGAATGTTTGTGGATGTGGTGCCAATCAAGTGGGCTGCTTTGTCCTGGATGGTGTCAAATTCTTGAGTGATGTGGGAGCTGTATTCATCCAGGCAAGTGGAGAGTATTCCATCACATTCCTGACTTGTGCTTTGTGGATGGTGGACTGGCTTTGGGGAGTCAGGTGATGAGTTACTTGCCGCAGGATTCCTAGACTCTGATCTTCTCTTGTAGGCATAGAATTTATATGGCTAATCCAGTTCAGTTTCTGGTCAACGGCAACCCCCAGGATGTTGATAGTTGGTGATTCAGTGATGGTAATGCCAGTGAACGTCAAGGGCTGATGGTTAGATTCTCTCTTGTTGGAGATGGTCATTGCCTGATACTTGTGTGGCGTGAATGTTGCTTGCTGCTTGTCAGCCCAAGCCTGGATATTGTCCAGGTCTTGCTGCATTTGGACATGGACTGCTTCAGTATCTGATGAATCGCGAATAGTGCTGAACATTGTGCAATCATCAGTGAACATCCCCACTTCTGACCTTATGATGGAAGGATGGTCATTGATGAAGCAACTGAAGATGGTTGGGCTGAGGACACTATCCTGAGGAACTCCTGCAGTGATGTCCTGGAGCTGAGATGACTGACCTCCAACAACCACAACCATCTTCCTTTGTGCTGGGTATGACTCCAACCTGATTGAGAGTTAAAACAATGAAGGGGATTGACGAAGAATAATTCTGATGTGTTGAGAACTGGGGGTGAGGGAAGACACAAGCTTTAAGTTTTAATAAAACCAGTTAAAAGTGATTCTAAAAGATCCCCCCACCCACCCCCTCCAAGCTGCCTGGTTTTGAGGTAGGAAGGCTGGCTTAGGCTACACACAGCCAGATTCAGCATGGGAGTTTGAAGGTGCAACAAGCAACATGGGGCTGCTGGTGAGAATATAGGTCTCACATCCCATCGAGCCAGCTCTATTATATTAGTAGCCTTGGTAGGTCTTCATCTCTTTGATCCAATTCCTCATCCCTTCTCCATATCTCTTAATCACCTTATCTCCCAAGTAGGTTTCTGTTGTCCTTTTTTTATTGATCTCAGCTGATTCTGCATCTGTGCCCATGGGACAGTGGTCTTCATGTTCTTATGGTGTTAGGGGAGGGATGAAGAAAACTTTTAACTGTTTTGTTTTGCACTTAAAGCTTATGACACACACCCCTCACCACCCCCTCTCCCCCCCCCCCCCCCCCCCCCCCCCCCCCCCCCCCCCCCCCCCCAAAATAATTCTGATTTCATCTACTGGAGTTGTTAATTCCCTTCATTATTTTAAACTCCCAACCAGCCCACCTGTCAGTTTCCTCAACTCCAGAAATATAGCCCATACTTATCAAGTGCCAGTTATTATCCTGATGAGCTGTCGCTGGATTTTGATTTTTAAAGCTGAACATGATGTTCCAAATGACTGCGTAGCCTGTACTCTGTGAAACAAAAGCAGTGTTTCCAAAGAGGATGGTTTTGATTTTGGTTTTGCTGACAGTGAGCTGAAGGGGTTTTTGGCTCAGCACCGCAACGGAGACTTAGCTCATACTACAAGATTGTTATGCATTGCTCTTGCATAACTTCACAGTTTGTTTGATTGTTTGATATCTTCACACTTTTTTGCCCCTTTGGAGGATAGAAGGGAGATGTCGGAAGGATTAGCAGGCTGCTTATCCAGTGTCATGAATGCTCCTTCCATGGCCAAGAAGTCCTGGAATGAGACTTGAGCCCAGATCTTCTGGCTCAGAGATAGGGCCGCTACCTACTAAGCCACAAAACCTCCATGATTTCATAGTGATGCACAGTGAAGATGATGCTCAGTACAGCCAGTGGTCAATGATGCTGCATTTTCTGTCAACCTCCCTGGTTTTGGTCACAGTTCCCTTCCCCCATACCCAACAGCTAGTTTTTAAAATAATTTCACAGACTTGGGTGTCGCTGGGTAACCCAGCATTTTTACTGCCCATCCTTAATTGCCCTTGAGAAGGTGGTGGTCAGTCACCTTCTTGAATTGCTGCAGTCCTTGCAACCACTACGGTGGTCCAGCTTCTAGCCACACTCCCATATCTTACCCTCCCACCCACATGCTCTCCAGGTGTAGTTCCTCACGTACTAGCTGTAATGCAGTGCCCAATCTTTCCCTGTACATACAGCACTGCCAAATTCAGTGTGTTGAATTCAAGATCCTCATCCATCTTTAAATCCTTCTTCAGTCCACTTGACCTCAGTGATTCCTTCTCACAGCACCCACTTCACCTCCCTCTGAATTACTGCTTGTTCCCCTCTTCCTCTATTCTCTGGAACACTCCCAAAAACACTTTGCCTCCTCTAGCCTCTTCCTTCAGAATCCACTCAAATCTTTCTTTTTAATGGTAATTTTAATTTCCCCACCTCTTCTCCTGCTCAACATCCTAACCCTTCCCTTGTCAATGGTTGGGGTATTCTACATAAAAGTAAGTTGTTGCTGAATGGCCCAGCTTGACACAATGAGTCTGATTTCTCTCTCTCTCTGTACGGTGTGCCAGACCCTTCAGTGGGCAACTGTAGTGGGCATAGTGACATCTTCAGCCTCCCTCCCTGTAAAGTCAGTCAGCATCTAACCAGGGGCTTCAGCTGTACAGTATAGGTGTTTTAGATGGATCATCTAATATCTTAACATCATGCAGTCCCAGTGGTACTGACAACCAGCCCCTTCTTCACTAACTTGAAGGAAACCTCCGTGTGTCTGTCAGTTGGCTTTACAGAGGCTCCGGTTGGTACTTTGCCTATTGGCTTCAGTTTTGACCTATCTGAAAGGTGGCAGCTCAATTTTGCAGCCTTTGTGGTCAACCAGTTTGGTTTTTTTTCAGGGTTTCTTGCATCACTAGCATTTTTTTTTCTGTCCTCCTTGGTTTCCTCTGCACATTGGCTGCCCAGCTTCTGCACACTCTTCAACCTGGGTCCCACGTTGAATACTCAATACAGCACTTGTTGAAATTTGAGCAAGGTTTACCTCCTTCCTGATTGGGGAAAGGGGGCATTCTGCTATCAATTTAATATCTTTGCTAAGAATTGACAAAATGCTGAGAGTCTTAGACAAGCCAAAGACCCACCAACCTGAGTCTGTATGATGCAAGGTCACTCGTTTAATGTATTTCGAATTCTCTATCCAAGAGGGCTATGGATGCTCAGTGGTCAAGTATATTTAAGACTGAGATCAATAGATTTTTGGGCACCTCAAGAAATCAACAGACAAATGGGGACAGGGAAGAAATGTTAAGATTAGCCATGATTTTATTGAAAGGTGGAGCAGACTTGAGCCTACTCCCATTCCTATTTCCAATGTTCTAATGATAATGTACAATCCTGGCAGCATCAATGGCAATGTCATTAGGTGAACTATCCCATTGTCCTGGGGATGAATTTCTATTGAAATGACATTAAGCACAG
Organism: Carcharodon carcharias; assembly: GCF_017639515.1. Classification (NCBI taxonomy): domain Eukaryota; kingdom Metazoa; phylum Chordata; class Chondrichthyes; order Lamniformes; family Lamnidae; genus Carcharodon; species Carcharodon carcharias. The sequence continues at coordinate 16,623,621 of NC_054496.1, read as the reverse complement.
GAAAGAACTCCTAAATTTAATGAGTTAAAGTACTACCCAATATACTGACCCATACAAGGAAAGGTGTCTTGTGGTGCAGTGAGCAGAAGCAGAAGCTCCGGGGTCAAGTCCCACTCTAGGTCTTGGTGCATTCATAATGTGACCAAACAGGTTGAGTATCAACTTGTAAATTCTTCCAACACATGCTAATGGCAGGCAGCGATGGAAAGAAAATTGGAGCCTCTACCTTCACTGTTTATAGCCCTGAGACTACAACATGCATGTATTCAGGACCTGCCTCCTTGCCCTACCTGTGGTGGAGGACATGGTGCTGTGGGTTGGCTCTCCCTTCGAGAAGAAAACTGAAGCATAGAAATAAAACAGTTAAGTCCTAAGTTCGATTCCTGTTTTGTGCTGTGCTTGTGATCGAGGCCAGGTTAGTAAATGAGCCACAGTTTGCCCAGACTTGGGAGGTGAATAATGTAGACCAGGCTGATCTGATCAAGATCCAACTGCCTTGTTAGTAAGGACAGGATATAATGCCACATTAGGACTGGACCGGGTTCAGTTCTGATGCTCCCATTGGAACATTGCTGCCAAAACACAGACATAGAGCAGCCTAGGTGAATATTTCCACTTGTTGAGGAAAGAATGGGAATTGTGGTGATAGACTAACTCTGCACAGAAGTATTTTGAGGTGTTCCCTAAGTGGAGGGAGTTCTGGCTCTATGTAGTTCACATTTCAATCAGTTTTATGGTTAATTATTGAGGTGATATTCTACAAATCAATAGGATAGCTTCTGGGTAGTTAGGCTGCTGTGATTTTCTACCACTGTGTTCAACTCTTTATCATAAAAGGAATTAAACTTTTTAAAATAACAAAACAAACATTCCAGGCATTACCAACTGGCACTGTCACGGCAAAACATATAAGTCACTCCATCACTGCCCCTTTCAAAAAACATCTTGTTCCATCAGTCTCTTCCAAAGTTCAGCCTGGGGGCTCAGAGCCCCTTCCAAAAAAAAATTTAAAGGCCGATTAAGTATTTCCTTTAGAGAAGGGAAGACTAAACTACTTCCTGTTCATGTGTTCCCCCTCCCCATCACTATATGATAAACAATAACCGTATCTTTTACAAGTCCTGAATTCCTGTTGCACACATTTTATTCAATTTGTATTGGCTCCTTCCAGGGCTGCCCTGCTCAAGTCAGAAATATGGTGGAATACTCACCATTCACCTGGTTGGGTGCAACCACAACACACAATAAGCTCCATGCCATCTAGACCAAAGTAATTTTCTTATTCTATGCTTCTGCCCTGGACTGAATATTGACCCCCCATAACAATTGGCGCACTGTGCCTACAATGTGTCCTCACTACTGGAAGTGCCACAGCAGCTTACCAAGCTTTGCTTTGGTAGCAGTCATGTCCTATCATCTCTACCACCAAGAGGGACAAAGTATAAAAATATCATGGAAACACCATCACCTCCTAGTCACACACTGTCCATTCCTCTATCATTCCTTCTTCAATACCTCAGAACTCCCTATTCAATGCCAACATCATCAGCATGCTGGCTGAACTGGTTTGTGAAAAATCCTCACACCTTCCCTGGGTGGGCAGTAAATGCAGCCTCACCAATATTACCCACATCTCATGAAGAAAAATATACAGCAAGAGGCCTGGTGCTGAGTGACTTCATTTATTCGAATGGTTGTTGAGGTTACAGGTCAATCTGCCGAGTTGGTTGATAATCAGAGGTCTTACATTTGAAATCACTGGCAAAAGATCTAGAGGGGTGATGGGGAAAAGTGTTTTCACATGATTTATCAAGATCGAAAGGCTGTACCTGAAAAGGCGGTGGAAGCCGATTCCATAAATAGCTTTAAAAGGCAGTTGAGATGCTTGAGGATGAGGCACTTACAGTGTTAAGGGCAAAACGGGGGAGTGGTGAAGCAGAACTGTCCTTTTAAAGAGACAGCACAGGCATAAGGGCAGAATGACCTGCTTTTTAGTGCTGTTCATTTGCTGGTTCTGTTTGGAGCTGCCTCTCGGAAGGAACCCTCCTTCGCTGGGAGAACATTTTCTCTGGGATCAGAGAGTTCTTGGTCTGTTCCCACAGAGCTTCACAGCTCCTGGGAGTGAAAAGACTTTCATTTGGACAGCATCTTATAAACAGTTCCCAAAGCGTGGTTGTGCGGCTGAGGCCATATGAGAGAACAGGCTAGAACCCTCATCCCCACCATTCTTGCCACATCACACCAACAGACCGTGGCCTGATTGTCACAAGCCCAAGCAGTAATGTAGTTTTATAAGCAAGGTTTATGTCACTGTTGATATAGTTTTATTGCTGTAGCTGTGAGCTAAGTAATTTCTTAGAAGATTATTGTGATTTGCTAACACATCTTAGAATATTTCAAATAAACGTGCTTTTGTAGTATTAACGTTTATAATATGAAAATTCAATGCTTTTGTTTCTGGCATGAATTAATATTTTACTTATTACAGAATTCACAAATTAATTACATTTTGTAGCAAAACACTATAGGTCCAGGTCTTCTGGTCTCCTGATGGTCATACCCCTGAAGCTATGCTAGGAGACCCCTCGGAAGTCCCGAAGCACTGACTCTGTGGGAATTGTCCGGCAAGTCTCAACTTCAGAGAAAAAAACAAAAAAACTGCGGATGCTGAAAATCCAAAACAAAAACAGAATTACCTGGAAAAACTCAGCAGGTCTGGCAGCATCGGCGGAGAAGAAAAGAGTTGACGTTTCGAGTCCTCATGACCCTTCGACAGAACTTGAGTTCGAGTCCAGGAAAGAGCTGAAATATAAGCTGGTTTAAGGTGTGTGTGTGGGGGGCGGAGAGATAGAGAGACAGAGAGGTGGAGGGGGTTGGTGTGGTTGTAGCGACAAACAAGCAGTGATAGAAGCAGATCATCAAAAGATGTCAACAACAATAGTACAATAGAACACATAGGTGTTAAAGTCAACTTCTGATGGGCAATTCCCCCTGTATCCGAGCCCTCCAAAGAAGTCTCCACCTCTTAAGATAGAGTTAGAGGAACTTCAGGAGGTTCTGACTACTTACCAGAATAGTTATCCACAAAATGTTTAGACAGGAGAAAAAAAAATCACATCGAACTCCTGGATAACTGTGCAACTGACACCCCTGACCCTCTCCCGACCTGTCCTCATTATGCAACCCAGCTGGCGCTCTACCCATCCTGCCACCTCTCATCCAACTCACCTAGCTCGCTCACTCACAGTCATTCACTAACACACTGAAAAGCTATTTAAATGTCCCAAAGCTTTTCACTGCGTTAATTCATGAAGACTTACCAAAATACGGCAGCAAGTGCCGTGAAAAGGAGCGTTGCTTGACCCCCACCCACCCCCGCCCCCTGACAATCCTGCATTACGAAGGGGCTCCGAGAACAGGTACACTCCGCATTTCCGTACAGGCCCAGTTCGGAAATCCGGGCGAGAAATGCAGAACTCCGGCGCTATGTAAAAAAAAAAAGAGAACGGGGTGGCGATTGAAAGCAGAAGGGGTGGAACTTGTAGGTGGTCCATAGGGTCTTTTGCTCCACTTCAATGGCACATGGATGAAAACTTTTGAGAGTCACTGCCTTATGGCATGTTTCTCAGTTAGATATTTTTTTTTGGGGGGGGGGGCGGGGAGGTGGGTGTTGTTTGAAGGAGTGAGGACAACATCCTGTTCTTTGGAAAGAATCATGGCAGCTTCAGTATCCACCTGGAATACTGGGGACAGATCGATGGGAGCACCGGTGAGCTGTAACACAGTGCCTCACCGAGTTGCAATGCTGCCACTCACTGCAGCCTGGAGCTATCACAGCGTCAGCAGTGCCGTCCGTTCCCAGCTTTATTTATCTCCAGTCTCAGCTGCGTTGTCGTGGTGAGGCAGAGCTTCCCTCCCCACCCCCGCCACCCTCACTCACTCACTCGAGGGACACACCCTGGCCTGTTCACTCCCACTATGTAACGGCCCGTTACAGCAGCATTTAGAAAGGCGTGCAGACATCCTCGAACGCAAGGTACAGCGCGCAGCAAGACCCCTCAGAAAATCAACTGAAATGGAACAAAAGGGCAAAATGATTTCATGGATCAAAAATGGTAGTGTTGCTTTCTGCACCACCTGTGGTTGAAATGGGGATTTGATGCAAGCATGAATAAAAAGGTGACATTAAGCAGCTTCAGCCAACTGAATCATAGCCCCATCTTATTGGAGATTTCCCACGGACGAGTGACAAGACATTTGTCGGTGCCATCCAATCATTTGGTGAAGGGCAGGGAAGCATGGGGTAAACAAAAATAAACAAAACACACCCCAACAACAGAGACAGCTTGGCCTTTTTTTCTTTATTGATTTACACCAGGTTATTACAAGTTGAAAAGAAAAAAATCCATTTGAAAGATACGACGTAACATTTTCCTAAATTCCACCGCTCCCCACCCACCCCACAAAAATATAGTGCAAAGGCGATCTAGTGAGGAAAAAAAAACGAGTGAACACACCAACCTGAGAAAAGCAGGTTGAAGATGGGAGGACAACAGAATGGGACTCCCGGCGCCCGGTACTTTGGAGGAAGGTCTTGTGGAACTGTCTCCACTTTTAACAAAGGGTGCTTAGGTCCCCCAGTTTCAGGAGAACTTGATCAATAACGTGGAATGAAAAAAAAACCGTGCGTACACCAGGACCTACGGTCCCACAAACACCTTACACAGTTTAAAAAAATCTATTTTATATATATATATATATTATATACTATATACACGCACACACATGAAAACAGCACTAATAGTGAGGTCTGAGCCCAGTAAAATATCTTTGTAGTCTTCTTAATCAGTGGTGGTGGTGGCGGGGCTTCTTGTTCCCAATTACTAGATGAGAATATAGTCAACAAAGGCACATTTAAACCCCGAACACACTGCATGGAGTGTGTATCAGCGTGTCCGAGCTGTCAGCAAAATAAAAAACCCCACAAAAACTGCTGGAAATACACAGCAGGTTAACCAGTGCTGGAAAGGGAAATGACCCTACCTTGCACTCAGTTCCCATAGTACTCTGGTAAGGTGCCTGCTGACACGCTTATGTGAAAGACGCCCTGTTAGTGCACGTTGCTCCTGTTAACTGACCTGCTGTCCGTTTCCAGAATTTTCTTACTTCAGATTTTTAACGTTTGCAACTTTTAATCTGCATCAGACAGTGGATTTCTGACAACAGTCCCAAGTTGCCGGTCCTTGCAACTCAGATATGTTACTTATTATCACCACACCATCAAAAAAAAATGTATAACTAATATGGACTTAGTGTCTCTCAAGTACTGGATGCACTGCAGGAACGTCACCATGTGAGAAATCACAACATTGCAGCCATGCTTGTGGTATAACTGATCAGAATCCACTCCCTCCACAATGAAAGGTGGGCAACGGACTGTACGATTCCCAAAGCCCCTCTGGCCAGTGGGAAAAAAAAGCACATTCTCACTTGACTTGCCACACCCTTGGAAAGATTGTCTGTCCTACAATCTCCTCCCTGCTGCTACAGTGGTGATCGATGAAAACTCCCCCTCCCCAGCTCATGCTGGCCCCATTTATGATCCCAATCTGTCTCGCTTTTAATAGATTTCTCTTTACATCTAGTTCGCGTGTTGAATCAGTCGGAATGACAGGGTCATTCCTACTGGCCTCAAGAGGAAGTCAGAAAGTAGATCCCACCCCTGGTCACTATTCAGTGACACGTGTGTGTGTGTATAGGACTGGCAGGAGAGGACAACAGCAGAGTCAGCAGTGACTTAGGGGTGCAACAGCACTCGCTGCAGATGCTCACACAAGAATAACAACAGCTCTGGTGATCACCGGAGGGCTGATGGCATCTATTGCCTCCCACCTATTGCTGCCTAAGTCAATGATGCTTTCAGCCTGGCCACCTGAAGCTTTACGGATGCAGTACCAACAGGCTGGGAGTCTAATGTTAGGGAATAGTGAGCACAAGCCTATAAAAGTAAGGCAAACCTGTGCATCTGGCAAAGCCATATCTGGACTGGGAATATAGTTCCCTCCCTTTGCAGGTAGAGAGGAATATAGGACAAATCCAACCCAACCCTAGCAGAAGTAACTGACGAATAAATGCCCTGGTTACTGAAGATTATAAAGTAAGTGTTTCAGACCCGATCAATCTTCAATAAACATGCTCTGTGTAAAATATCCCATTAAATCATTAAATAATTCTGAATAAATAAGAAGCAATCATTAAAAATAAAAGAGAAACAGATCTGAGTAAAGATTACAATCATCTTGTTCCAAATAAGATAATAGGATTTGGTTTTAAAGTAAGACATGACAGTCAGAATGGACAGTCTCCAAGGACAAAGGCAATTGGAACTGAATGGAAATATGGTGGCTTTATCCAGAATTGTTTCCTTGATCTACATCAAACATTGAAAAGGGAGTTGAAAACATTGAAAAGGAAGTTGCCCCCACATTGAACCAAATGCTGGTTACTTGATGGGAGGAGCCAGTGTAAAAATCACACAATAGATACCTGGGCATTCATACGTCTCAGGATCTTCCACTATCTGCACTGAAGTCAAGAGAATCGGAGAAAATTAATTTGATCTCTTTTTCTCTTTAAATTAAAGGCAAACAATAACAGAAATACATAACACATAATTTAACACCAATAATAACGTGAAAGAGGGTTTCAGTCTTAAAACATGGTAGTGAATGGGGGGTGGGGTTAACCTATTGCAGTGATGTGGTATAGATCAACCTATTTGTTTGGAGTTACCAGTGTCTGAACAGGAGTGCTTCTGTGCGGATAAAGGCATGTTGCTAAGCTAGTGCAGGCATAGCATTAACACTCTGATGTTCTTAAAACATTGCATTTTGGGTCTTTATGGCGTCAGTTTATCCCCTGAATACAGACACGGAGATTAAACATCATTTACAGTAAAATCATCTTTTTGACACAAACATTTTTTAAAAAACTGTAAACAGTATTAACTTCACATTATCTGTAAAGCCTAATCAACCCTCCAACACTGCACTAAGATCTGCTCTGTTCTGGAGTGACAATTTTTTTTAACCATTTACAAAGAAGCAAGGATAATCTTGCAACAGAGGCCAACAATCTGTAAACAAGCACCCAACTTCATCCATTGCAGATCTGTACATCTCTCTTGCCCCTTTAGGGCCCATTGCTGGACTTGCAGTTAGACGAGGTTGCTGCTTAGCAACCCCTCCATCAGCTGTGCCACCAACTGTGCTATCAAAAACCTTCCAACTCGGGCAGATCTCCAAAAACCCTGGTTAGCGGGTTCACACGTCAGTTGGGATCGTCCAGTGAAGGCTTCAGCGGATGTGCTGGGCTTCCACTGGTCTTCAGGTGCTTTAACAGGCAGCTTCTTCACCTCGCTGACTAATGACATTAAAAAAAACCTGAAGAAGGGTAACGGTGCAAGAGCTGAGTGGATAAAACACCACCAAATCCTGCATCAGGAGACAACTGTAGTGACGCCATTCCTGGCAGGTTGTTTCAAAACCTTACTACATCTACTGAGAAGGAGTTAGTGTCTGAAACCTCCAGCTGGCTATTTAGTGGTTCCTAAATGGTAAATACATAAAATATGTACACAGTGGAAACAGTAATAAATTACAAAACAGCTACTGGTTGACTAGTGGTGGTGTGATTGGTAGGCACCAGAGTGGTACAGTCTGTTTTGCATGTTGATGGCATCTGGGATCAAGATTGACCCATTACGTGTTATGTAACACGCTGCCAACTTAAGCCAGTGCCAATAAGCATTCTTTCTGTATTTCAAGATACTTTGATGTCAAGAAAAATATATTCCCATAACAGGTCAGTGCCCCCCTTCACAACTTGGCTCATGTTAAACTTTTCCCATTATTTGCCAGCTGTTACTAGTGCTAGAGTGCACCATATAATACCGCACGGGGCACAAGTGCACAGGACAAGGAAAGAACAACAAATCAGCATAGACAGCCCCCTTGCCTGCATATGGTTGGAGACACTGGTATGATGAGACAGGTTTTTCTTTAAGTCACTGGGTCATTAATAGGCTCTTCGCAATGAATGGATCCAGCGGCCAGGCTCACACATAGCTACAATTCTTATTTGGAAAAATGTCTCCTGTGACTGGACTGCAAAGGTAAAGCTTCAGTCACACCTGGCTTGGGTTTGGTAGTCACCTGCCGTCTGTTGTATGGGTGCTGAAGAGGAGGCTTTAAAGATTGCAGACCCTGAGTACTTGGGCATTGTCCCTTTCCACATGGTCCTCCTTCATACAGGTCCTTCATACATAAGAAACAAAAGGAAAAAGCAACCACCAGGTCTTTAAACTTCCACTTTGCGCAGACTCGATCTGCTGAATGAATTCCTGGGGGAAAAAAACAAAGTTTAATGGTTGAGAAATATTTCATAGGAAAGAAAAAAAAAGAAAAACAAATCCCTGGAGCTGAATACAAGAGGTGGAAGGTGAGAGGAGAGCACAAGCGAGGGGGTGGCGAAGAGCATGAGTGAGGGTGGGCAGAAAGCAAGTGAGAAAGTAAGGGAGCAGAAGGAGAGACAGAGAGGGAAGCAGAGGGAGAGAGGATTTTTTAATAAAATATTCAGCCCTGAAGTTGACTGTGAGTCAGGAAAGAAAAGAGAGAAAGAAAAGCAAAGTTGATTGATCAATTCATGGGCTGATGAAACCCAAGCTTCAGAGGTGGAACACAATCTTAGCTAAGTCAGTGTAACCTTGCTCTCAGTCCCTGAGAGCTGTACATGGATCCCTTACCGGTGGCTTGTGGTGGGTATAAGAGCCTTGTATAACTGGGGGATCTTCCTGTTGATCATTGGCTGTAGAGACTCCTTCAGTCGGTGATAGTTACGCTCCAATTCTCGGTGGTACTCTTTCTGGTCTGCTCCAATCAGAGTTTTGTTTTTGCGTAAGGCATCCTCACATCTACAGATGAAAACACTGGTTACACGGGTTTGTCATGTGAAATTTCGCATTGTCACACAGAGCAGCTTTTGTGATACCAAGTGCCATTTGACATTACAAGGCCTACAATGTTACCAGGAGATACTTTAAATCGTTTGTAGTTCACTGCACTTCTTGATCTGGGCTACATTATAGTGATAGAGTGAAGGTCAGACATTGCTTTGTATTAAGGAAAACCGGCCATATTGTAATTAGCAGCCACAATTCTTCTTTAATTTGCATTCACCAGTCTGATGCTGGCCAAAACTGGTGCATGAAGAGCAAGTTCATTGACTCCTGTCTCAGCCACAGGATGATGCACTTTGTGGGATGTTTAAGGGAAAGGTTTAGTTGTGGAGAAATTAAGGAAGAGGTCTAAAAGGGGCAAGTCACAATGCAGCTGCTGTTTGTATAGTTTAAGGAAGTTGTGAGCTGTAATGCAAAGTTAATCTTTTGTTGACTGGTACACTGTAGACACAAAGATACTGACATACCGCTTCATGAAGTCTTTGAAGCAGAGGCGTAGCTTATTGTGATGTCGGAAGAGCTTGGGATCATCCGGAATGTCTGCCAGGAAAACTTGGGCCACTTCCAAAGGCCCCTGAGAAAATTCCAGAGAGAAACCAGGATCAACTAGGGACAAATGTTACAAACTCCACAATCTCAAAAACTGCTGTGATTTAACTATATGCTAATTTGACATACATTACAGTCTGGATCGAAGGGAATACAGTTTACACAAACTATAGTTTGATTCCATCTCACTTCCTCTTGGGAATACACTGACTCTGGAGTACGGCAGCACAGATACCAGCTGTTCTCTGTGCAGCTTGTTCAAGTTGCTATTCTTCATTTACTAGACTAGCTAATGAGTGTCTGGAGGATCTTGACTGTGAACATAGGAACAGGAGGAGGCCACTTAGCCCTTTGAGCCTGTTCCGCCATTCAATGAGATCTGTGAGCTAACTCCACATACTTGACTTTGCCTCATATCCATAAATACCAAATGGTTAATTAAAATCCATCAATCTAATTTTTAAAATTAACAATTCAACTTGGACCAATTAACATCTGCAGAATTAACATCTTCTTTCACTTTTCTGTGCAAAAGTGTTCCCTATTTTCAGTCCGGAAAAGTCTGGCTTATTTAGACCATGCCTCCGGTCCCAGACACTAGTAGAAATAGCTTCTCTCTATCTACCCTTTCTGTTGCCCTTAATATCTTGAAAACTTTTCACAAATCATCCTTAACCTTCTAAATTCCAGGAAATACAACCCTAGTTTGTGTAATCTCTTCTCAAAATGTAACCAAGCATAATTCTGGTAAATCAATGTTGCAATCCCTCCAAGGCCAATAAAACCTTCCTAAGGTGTGGTGCTCAATTCTCCAGGAATGGTCTAACCAGGGCTTTGCATAGTTAACTGTAAAATAATAACTTTAGCAAACGCCAGACCTGTGCTCATCCAACATCCACATGCAGGTAAAGGACAGTAGCAGAACCCTAGTTTATGATGTTTTCTCTTCCCTCCCATGCCACTCTGCTAACCGCCCTCTCCCCACCTTCCACTCCCAGACACTCTAAGGCCAATTAAAGAGCCTGGGCCACCGCCCTGTACGAGAACAGCTAATTGAGCGAGGAACAGAAAGCAAACCTAGAAGCTGTGTATGAATTGCTCAGTACCTCATTGGACAGTACATATTATCTACTTATGCCATTCATGCCTCATCTGTCAAGGAACAACAGTCCCACTAAAAGGTGCACTTTATAGCATGAATTAGGTAAGAAAACAAACACTCGTCATAGAATCCAACTAGGATTTTACTTATTACATGGCTAGAAGCTTCAGAACTTCTTTTGCCCCATCACATCACTGGGGAGTGCCTGAAGGAAACATGATAATAGGAGGCATAATCCAGGCTGTCCTAGGCTCACTGGTAAAGGAGGAAGTGAGGCTCAGAGCTAACCAGCTCAAGATCTTCTGCAGTGGTGGGAGGGCCATTTGAAATCCTTAGGTTCAAGGGATAAGTAGGTAGGAGCAGACAAAGAGCTGAGCTGAATGTAGAGAGGAAGGGAACAGGGAAAAGGCAAATAATTTAAACCAATATTTTGCATTGGTCTTCATGGTGGAGGACACTATAAACATCTCAAAGATATCAGATAAGCAAGGAGCTAATGGGAGGAAAGATCTTGTAACAATCTCTATCACGAGGGACAAAGTATTTGACAAACTAATGGGACTAAAGGCAGACAAGTTGCCAGGACCTGATGGTCTGCATACAAGTGTTTTGAAGGAAGTGGCTGCAGAGATAGTGGAGGCATTGGTTGAAAAATTACAGAACTCACTGGATTCCAGTTAGTTCCTAGTGGATTGGAAAACCGCTAACATGATGCCCCTGTTCAAGAAGGGAGGGAGACAAAAAGCAAGAAACTATAGGCCAGTCAGCCTAACATCTGTCGTTGGGAAAATGCTCAAGTCCATTATTAAGGAAGAAATAAGCCGGACATGTAGAAAAGCTAAACGCAATCAAACAGAGTCAAAATTGTTTTGTGAAAGGGAAATCGTGTTTGACAAGCATGCTACAGTTCTTTGAAGATATAACAAGCAGAGTTGATAAAGGGGAACCGGTAGATGTAGTGTATTTGGATTTCCAGAAGGCATTTGATAAGGTGCCACATAAAAGGTTATTGCACAAAATAGGAGCTCACAGTATTGGGAGTAATATATTAGCATGGACTGAGGATTGGTTAACACACAGAATACAGAGAGTCAGGATTAATGGGTCTTTTTTAAGTTGGAAAGATGTAACTGAGGGGGCAGAATATAATGAATCCAAATTTGCTAACGATACAAAAATAGGGGGGCATGTTGTGAAGAGGACCTAAAGAATCTGCAAGGGGATATAGATAGGTTGAGTGAGTGGGCAAAAACCTTAGCTGATGGAGTTTAATGTAGGAAAGTGTGAGGTCATGCACTTTAAAAATAGGGAGGTATTGCTACAACTGTACAGGGCGTTGGTGAGGCCACGCCTGGAGTACTGTGTACAGTTTTGGTCCCCATATTTAAAAAAGGATATATTGGCATTGAAGGCAGTTCAAAAGAGATTCACTAGGCTGGTTCCTGGGATGAAGGGGTTGACTTATCAAGAACAGCTAAACAGGTTAGGCCTTTATTCATTAGAGTTTAGATGAACGAGGGGTGATCTTGTTGAAATGTACATGATTCTGAGGGGGCTTGACAGGGTACATGTTGAGAAGATGTTTCTATTAGAGGGGGAATCTCAAACTAAGGGGCATAGTTACAGAATAAGGGTCACTCATTTAAAACCGAGATGCAAAGGAATTTCTTCTCTGAGGGTAGTAAACGTCTGGAATTCTCTACCCCAAAGAGTTGTGGAGGCTAGATCACTGAAAGTATTTAAAGAGGAGGTAGATAGATTTTTGAAACATCGGAGAGTTGAGGGCTATGAGGAGCTGGAACGAAAGAGGAGTTAAGGCCTGGGGCAGATCAGCCATGATCTTACTGAATGGCAGGGCAGGCTTGAGGGGCTGAATGGCCTACTCCTGCTCCTATTTGTTATGTTATGAAGCAAAATCCACACTGTCTGACCAAAGGAGGATTAACTCAGGCAGCAGAGGAGTGACTCTCATCAGCCTGGGGCTTGACGACAATAGAAGGTGTAAAGGATTAACATCAGAAGCCCAGCCAGTGAAGCCCAGCCAGCGAAGCCCACATCACATGAATGAATAAAAAAAAATGATGCTGGTGTAATAATGATGTCAGATCACATGACTGAGAAGAACGAGAGAGATCTGGGAGGAGAAGGGGAAGATGACCTCGTGCAGACGTCCAAATGTGTAAACACTTGCTGTAAATAAAAAGTAATGGTTTTAAGAAATTACAGACTCGAGCAGCATACTTTAGGAGAACAGGCAATCCTCAAAATCCGTCTAGACCCCAACCACACAACGAAACAGAAGAGTCACCCCAGTCAGAAGAACTGACTCCAACATCTGAGCTGAAAGTGGAAGGGTTACCCCAGGCAGCAGCAGAAGTGACCATGATACAGGTGCTGAAGGTGGAAGAGTTAACCCAATCAGGTGCATAGTCCCAGACTGGAGGTGGAAGTAGTAGCAGGTACATAGAGGAAAACAATAAGACAAAGCCCACAGATCTGACATTATTACAATAATAATACTTTACATATTGTTACAAACTACTAGGAAAAATATGAGGCATGCAGAGAGTTTGAAACAGTAACAATTCTGCGGGCATTTGGCCAAATTAAGCTTAAAAGAGCAGCATAGATGGGTGTTCTGGCACTCCATGTAGAATTAATCAGGGACAGTGTTACTTAATCCTTATAACCATAAACACTTCTGTCAGTGCTCATCATTGTGTTGTTTGTTTTGTGTTGTGGTGTATGATTAAAGTGCAAGGAGACAATTTATACAGTACTTCACGGTTTTGTCCTAACTGTCTATACAGGTGTAGCAGACACATGCACCTAGTTATAGAGTGTACACTGTGCCAAAATCTAAACATGTTCATATCAGAAAATTGTTCCATTGCACACATTGTTATCCATACCTCAGGCAGTGCCAGAATTTAAGAACATGCAGACACTTCAATACAAAAAGAAAGCATAGACATTTTGTCTGTCAAAGGAATGCGCAAGCGCTTTAACCGAATACAGAGAGAGTGTGCAGGCACTTTACCTGAATACAGAGAGAGCACGCAGGCAATTTACCTGAAAACAGAAAGAGAGCGAGCAGACACTTTACCCGAATACAGAGAGAGCGAGCAGACACTTTACCCGAATACAGAGAGCGCGCGCAGACACTTTACCCGAATACAGAGAGCGCGCGCAGACACTTTACCTGAATACAGAGAGAACAAGCAGGCACTTTAGCTGAATAGAGAGAGTGCGCAGGCACTTTCCAGGCTACAAGGAGCGCAGACACTTTACCTGATTGACTGTGGTCCCCACACTTCCCTGTAATACCATCTGCAACATCTTGGCATCAGCTGGTTCCTGGTGTGTGGCAAAAGCCAACTCCTGGGTTTTCTTTTGCATATCCTCAATCGCTACTTCAATTGGGATTAAGATAATCTGAAATTGGGAATACAGGATAGGAAATCTAAGACTGCACACTACATTCTTTCTCCAGAACCACATTCAATGGTTTCTTGTCTTCTCTACATCACTGACCTCCCCCAGTGTTCCACTGCACAGCTTGAATTCCCTTTGTCACATGAAAGATATGGATGAGGAAGGCCATTCCACCCAAGCGCCCTGACTTTTCTTCTTACTCCAATTCTCATCTTTAAATTCATGTCCCCTCCACCACGGTGAACTATTTGTCTGGATCAGTTATTTCAGTTCCTTTGAATGTGATATTCAGCAGAGGTAACACTCAAGGGTGGATGAAGACAATCTGCATGTCCAGCAGGCATAGCACCAAGGGTGATTTTGCCAACCTGTGACAAAGATGACCAGTGCTGCAGGGTCTGTCAGTCACACAGTGATAAGGATGCATACTGGTGAGGGGCTAGCTACAGAAATGCACCATCATGTGGTCAGTCAGTCAATTAGAACCCAAATACTCTCTTGGGCAATTCCTGACAACAGGTAAGACTGAGTCAGGAAACTTCCTACCAATATATCCAAGGAGAGTTTCAGTCCACTGCAGATATATAGCTGACCATCTCTAGTGGACACTCAATGTCGTTGTTCCCTTAAGGTGTTGGCCATGGCTCAGTTGGTTGCACTCTTGCTTCTGAATCACAAGTTTCCAGGTTCAACCATACTCCAGTGCCTGAACACAAAAATCAAGGCTGACATTCCAGTGCAGTCCTGAGGAGGTGCTTTCTTTCGGATGGGATGTACTGAGGGAGGCCCCAGCTGCCTGCTTGGTTGGATGCATAAACTCACGTGGCACTACAGGATAATGTCTGTTATCCAGCATGTCCGGGAATGGGAGGTTCCGGTTAACTAAGATGTAACGTTGAGTTCTGCCTTTTCATCCAATGAGAAAGCTCTAGGATGATCACGTGGGTTCTGAGATCTCACGAGAGGTGCGAGAGCACATGAATCGAATGAACGGCACAGAGTGGAGATGGTGCTACAGAGCAGTGGGAAGCTGAGACTGGAGTGAGGACAGATCACCGATAAGTATTACCAGTGAGGTTGACATCTCCAATCAAAAAAAAGACCTGAACCTGAATTCCAGATTATAGAGAATTTTGTTCGGTAGGGTGCCGGATTACAGAAATTTTACTGTATTACAAAGAAGCGCAGGGGGAGTTCTCCCAGGATCCTGGTCAATATTTATCCCTCAATTAACATCACTAAAACAGATTATCCAGTCATTATCACGTTGTGGCTTGTGGGAAGCTTGCTGTCCCGCCACGTTTTCTACATTACAACAGTGACTTTAGCAGTACTTTATTGGCTGTAAAGTGCTTTGAGATGGTCATGAAAGGCGCTATATAAATATAAGTTGGGCAATTGTTTATTTTGCCCAATTCGGCATTTACAGATGTGAATTTTTTTGTGACAATTCTCCTAGCGGGTTTTAAAAAAATAAGAATCAAAGAATGCAGGACATAGTGATTAAACTTTCACCTCTGGAACATGGGTTGAAATCCAGCTTGGAGAAACTCAGTGAAGATATGATCTCATTCTGATGAGGAACAGATGAACAGCATTTGCCTTACACTTTAGTGTCAAGGCTACAAAACTGCTTGTAACCTAACACTCTCACTCAAGCATGGAGACAGTACGGTAAGCACAAAGACTTCATTGAGGATTGAATGGTTTGTTCAAGTAATGTATAGTGAGGGTTTGAAACTATAATTAGTTAACAGATAGGGTAAATGCTCTGCAGGTTAACAGAAACCTCTCATCACGATGAGAACAAACTGCCTCTTCAACCCCCCCCCCCATACTGTCCTTATGGATTTGGTAACACTTGTATTCAGTGACATCTTGGCACAGGGCTCTTACCTCTTCCTTATGGATGACATTGATCCTAGTTTTGATATAGGGGAAGGCGTGTGAGGTTGTGAGTATTGTCTTCCGTTTGTACTGCTCATGCAGGTCTCCATGAGCGCGGCCATCTAATGTAAAAGGCGTGCAGTACATGAAACAGCGCAGGTTATAGTTCTTGTCAAAGTAAGTGATTCTGTCCTTCATCTCGTAGGTGTCAAAGAAAGGCTCAACATATGTGATCTGTATGTATGCCTGAAAAAGACAAAATGGGCTCTTCAGAACACTTTCAAATTCAGTAGGTTAAAGGTTAGACAGAAAAGAGACAAGGTCAACACAGAAAATACAATAAGCAAACAGGTTGATTGCCCAACCAGTTTGTGCTGATATCAATCCTTTAGCCAAGAAGCATCCTAACTGATGCGCCCATCCTGTTCCCGATCCCATTGCCAAGTCTCTGCTCTGTCACCAACTCTGGTACAAAATTCCACAATCTCACAACCCTATTTAAATAATGTTTCTCCTGCTCTCTGTACCAAATCTCTCATTTAATATTGCATGAATTTCCCCTTACTCTGGGCCTCTCAACAACTAGACACGATGTGTTCTTATCTACCATGTCCTATCCGTTCATTAATTTTGAACACCTCTATCAAACGAACCTGTAACATTCTAATAAAGACTCAATTTTTCAAATCTTTTTGTATTTCCTAATACCAGGAGGTAGCCTAGTGAATCTAAACTGTATCCTCTCTATTGCCTTTAACATTCTTCCCGTGATGTGGAATCCAAAAAGGCACCCGCTATTTCCACTATGCTTTTGATAAGGTTTTATACAAATTTGTGTGTGGCTCATTTGGTGGCACGAGGACATCTATATCTGTCTGCGGTTGCAAATGGATACCAATAAACTGAGTGAGTGGGCAGAAATAAAAAGTGAAGTAATACTTAAACAGAGAATGACTGCAGAATTCAGACGTGCAGAGGGATCTAGGTGTTCTTGTGTATGAGTCACAAATAGTATGCAGGAACAGCAAGTAATCAAGGAGGCTAATGGAATGTTATCCTTTATTATGAGAGGAATTGAGCATAAAATAAAGATGTTATGCTTCAGTTATACAGGGCATTGGTGAGACCACATTTCAAACAGTATGTGCAGCTTTGGTCTCCTTATTTAAGGAAGAATGTAAATGTGTTGGAGATGGTTCAGAGGAGGTTTACTAGATTGATACCTGGAATAAGCAGGTTGTCTTATGAGGATAGGCTGGGCTTGTTTCCACTGGAGTTTAGAAGAGTGAGGGGCGACTTGATTCAAGTATAAAAGATCCTGAATGGTCTTGCGGAAAGGATGTTTCCTCTTGTGGGTGAGTCCAGAACTCGGGGGCACTGTTTTAAAATTAGGGGTTGCCCTTGTAGGACAGAGATGAGGAGAATTTTTTTCTCTCAGAGGGTAGTGGGATGTTGGAACTCTCTGCCTCAAAAGGCAGTGGAAGCAGGGTCACTGAATATTTTTAAGGCAGAGGTAGAGGTAGATAGATTCTTGTTAGGCAAGAGAATCAAAAGATTATCGGGGGTAGATGGGAATGTAGAACTTGAAACACAAACAGATCAGCCATGACCTTATTGAATGGTGGAGCAGGCACGAGGGGCTGAATGGCCTACTTCTGCTCCCTATTTCAAATGTTCGTATTTTCTCTTCATTTAGATATTTAGTAATTTGAATTAAAGATTTCTACATTTTCCTTACCACAGATGCTAAGAAAACTATAATCATTTACGATAGCTTGTTGCCCTTTTTCAAAAAATGAACAATCCCCTTTCCTGAATCCTATTCGAAGCACGAAATATAATTCCTAGAGCTGCTGCTATTTTTCCACAAGTTCCTTTAGGCTTATCCCATCAAGGTCTGGCACATTGTGATCCTCTACTTAAACACCTTCTCTAATATTTACCTTCCATTTAACATCTTGCTTTTAACTAATTTATGATTTACCTGTTCTTCACATAATACCGTGTGATATTCAATCAACACTGTGGGTGTACTGACACCATGTGGACTGCAGCGGTTCAAGAAAGCAGCTCACCACTACCTTCTCAACTGCAATTAGGGATGGAAAATAAATATCGCTGCAATTTTTATTTATCTTGTTAACTTTAATTCCTTATGTATGCTATTGTGAAATTTCTAGCAATAAACAATCCGAAAGCCAATGTAATCCTTGAAAGTGCACATCAGTGCAGGAACTGCCCTTTAGAATGACGGCACAAAGAAGGTACGAACATTGATTAAGAGCAAAAGAGCCGCTGCAATATAATGGCTACAAGAGCAGGCCAGAGGCTAGGAATTCTGCGGCAAGTAACTCATCTCCTGATTCCCCAAAGCCTGTCCACCATCTACAAGGCACAGGTCAGGATTGGGACTGAATATTCTCCACTTGCCTGGATGAGTGCAGCTCCAACACCATCCAGGACAAAGCAGCCCGCTTGATTGGCACCACATCCACAAGCATTCATTCCCTCCACCACCAATGAACAGTGGCAGCAGTGCGTACCGTCTACAAGACGTACTGCACAAAATCACCAAGGTTCCTCAGGCAGCACCTTCCAAACGCATGATCACTACCATCTAGGGGGGCAAGGGCAGCAGATACATGGGAACACCACCATCTGGAAGTTCCCCTCCCAGTCACTCACCATCCTGACTTGGAAATATATCACTGTTCCTTCACCGTCGCTGGGTCAAAATCCTGGAACTTCCTCCCTAACAGCACTGTGGGTGTACCTACACCACACGGACTGCAGCAGTTCAAGAAGCAGCTCACCATCACCATCTCAAGGGCAGTTAGGGATGGAAAATAAATGCTGGCCTAGCCAGCAACATCCACATTCCATAAGTGAATTTTTAAAATTGGCATATTGCCTCCGGGTCACTGACTCTAATATGACTTAGACTGGCATGAAGCAAGTCTGTTCTGTTAACTGTCTATAAGGACCTAAGGTGAAATGAGCATAAGTACTCTGAACTCAGATCCTAGTGGGTGTGCACCACAGAAGACCCCACTATTTAGGGACTAAATTAGCAATTTCACGCAAGGAGGCCACAAAATGGCAGGCATGAGAAGTTTCAGATTGGTACTGTACACAAAGTCTTTAGTGTTTGGAACAAAGGCACACTGTTGATCAGAGCAGAGGGAATTTAATGCTGCATCTGACAGAGGTATATACCACGTGGAGCCCCATAAGGTGACACCAAAATCCTTCACCTTGACCAGCAGAGTAAAGGCATACAATGGTTACTCAAATGCTGTGCACTGTAGGACTGACTTGAGTGCATGGGTGTTAAATCAGCTGGTCAGGTTTCAATAGTGAGTAATTTTCAGCACTGTATAATGTACTACCAAGATTGCTATTACCTTGTTAGGATCCAGTTTAGCTTTGTCAACCGGATTGGAATCTTTAATAATCTCAACAGCCTCTTCACCAAACTGGTCACGGTAGAATTCCTGTCACAATGCAGAACAGTATGCTTTAGGGATAGCAATGTATAGATTCCCCTTTAAACTCAGAAACAATCAGCAAGCCTCCTGATGTTGCTGTTATAGGTCCAAAACTGCACTATTTGCAGCATCTGTCTATACTCCTTTACAATCAATATGCTGTTTCATCCAACCATCAGTGATCATCAGTCCTGAGCCTCCCTGCATGAATGCTGAGTCACAGTACTGTTAAGTCATGCCCGTGTACACACAATATTCATTGAAGGTGCTATAGTTAATATTTTACAGTCCCAGAGTCACATCACTGTCAGAACTAGATGTCAACTTTGTCTCAGTGGGTAGCACTCTCGCATCTTAGTCAGAAGGTCATGAGTTCAAGTCTCATGCCAGAGAGGAGCAGAAAATCTCAGCCAATACTTTAGAATGGTGCTAAGGGAGTGCTGCACTATGGAAGTGCTTTTTTGGATCAGAAGTTAAACTGAGGTCACCTCCTAGGTGAATGCAAATTACTCCATTACACTATTTTGAAGAGGAGCAGGGGAGTTATGCCTGGTGTCTTGGCCAATGCTTATCATTCAAACATCACTAAAGAGAATATCTTGTCATTATTACATTACTGTTTGCTGTGAGCAAGTTGGCTGCCATGTTACCTACATTGCAACAATAACTGACTACACTCAAAAAGTACTTCACTGGCTCCACTGTGATGTCTTGAGGTTGTGAAAAGGCCTATAGAGTTTCTTAAAGCTGGATTTGCTAAACTTTCTCACCTCAAGTCGGTATGAAATCTCTGCTAGCTTGGTGATCGAGGGCTCCTTGTAAACAAACTCCTGCTCGTCCAAATCTCCAAATTTACAACCATAGAAACCCACTCGGAAGTAAGTCCCAAACATCCTCTTCAAGTTCTGTGCAAAGTGGAGAGGGTAGAATGTTAACAAACAGACAGCAACTTGTTCAATCCTCCAACTACCCTCTACTCTCAATGTTTTTCTTCAAAATTTAGCCTTAGAGTAGGGATTTTAAAAAGCACCCATTAGTTGATAAGGCGCTCGTCAGGGCTGAAGACTGCACCTTACCTTTAAGGGTTTTGTTTGGCTAGCCAGCAGATATTGTTTGAAGACCAATATTGCTTTTGTTCATCCTTGTTAAGGTACTTTGCTTCAGATTAATTTGTTATCCCACTAACACTCAACTGTTGGGAACACAACTAAGCCCCCTTCAGAAGGGCACGCCCTACCGCATCAGTGTGATATTTTTAAAGTTCCCACACCAGCCTCTCTGGCCTCTTCAAATTGCGCAGAATTAATTTTCTGATGTAGCCAGACAGAAATTGGCTAAGCAGATTTCAGTTACTCCACAAGTCTGAATTGGATCACTCATTTCACTCTTCATTTGCCTTCCAGAAAATAATTTCTGATGTAAATGGCTACAACTGCCAGGAAACAGTCAAAGGTGCGCCAGTAATCCATGCTATTAATCAAGAGTATCGCACAGCCTGATGATGCCAGAGAACATTCAGAAAACGCACAAAATGGTTTTAATTCCACTAACACTCTCTGGGATAAAGGGAAGTCCATTCACTGGGTGTAAAGCAAATGGTAAAAGGTGAAGCCTGATTGAAATTGTGGCCCTGATATTAATGGGGAGACCGGTAGCAGCTGAAGAACTCAGCAAGGCTGGGATGTGCAGCCCAGATAGTGGCAAGGATTTAATTGAATAATTTTGAGCAGATTTCGGGCCGATAGCCAGACTGATTGACCAGTGGGCAGGGGTGATATGTAGCAACAGGAAGCCACAGCTAAGAAATCTTGGGGACAGTACCCTGTAGTCAGTAGTGGTGAGTGGAGAAGACTCATGGTCATGTTCCAGGGAGGCAGAAGTTCAAAGTTGGTGGGGATTATGGCTTACGTGTCTGTAACACTGGAAATGGGTCATTCTGCACCCTAACTTTTTGATCAATTTTTGTTCCTATCAAGTTGAGGAAGTTTGTGGTGAGGAATGAAACCGAACTTCAATACTAAGTACAATACTGAGTAGGTGTGGGGTAATGCTCCCCTTACACTACCTGAAGAATGAGACTTGACCCTTTCTTCGCACCTCTAACTTCACCAATACATTATTTCCAGATCTCACACTTCAATGGGCCACGGTACTGAATGACGGTCCTGGACTGTGGGTGACACTGACTCAGCTCCAGACACTACTACAGACTTATTTCACAGGACAGGCCAACTTGCAGCAGAGAGAGGCAATGTTCATTATGTCAGCATGGGTGGGATTCAAACCTAGATCCTTTGACTGAGAGGCCAATGTTTAATACATTGTGGTGCTCTTTCTTCCCAAATTCCCTGAATTCTACTTGATCGAAAATTGATAAGTCATTTGCACAGATAGCAGACCCTTACGAGGGTATTTTGAAAGTTAAAGAAATGTCTGAGAATTGAGACTTGAAGCAAGAGGTGACTGACCGAATGACAAACATTTAGCAGATAATTTTCAGTTCATTTTAAGCAATCTTCAGTACAAGATACAAAATCACTATAAATTTTTAAAAAAATAGCAACTTACCGCAGATGGAGTGAGGGGACAGTATGATCAGCAGCAAGTGGAATAAAGGAGAGAGCACACAGAGAGAATCATCAACTGACAGACTTTACACCAATCACCATTATATACACAGGTGGCTTCCCGTGACACCAAGGTGCGAGCGCTGCTGCCAAAATGGAAAGTATCTGACCAGCCATCAACATCGCAATGATAACACCTACTGCTTTCATACCTCATTTCCCTCCTTCCATCCCACAAGATGTCTCTGCCCCTATTTAATTCACAAGGCGCTGGGTGACCAGATGAACAGGTCCCTACTGAACAGTAAATAAGCATTGTTCCTTACAGTTTGAAAAGGGCAAGTAGGTGGACTTCAGTTTTCAGCACGATGGTATTCCAAGCTCGGACTGTGTTTACTTCCGACTGGCAGCAGCAGTTTCACCAAAGGGTTTGTCACAGGGAAACCCCCCCCCCACCCCGAAAACAAATGTGAGGCTCAATTTTGGTTGAAGAGTTGGCACGCATTACGGTTACAGCTTCCACTGAGGTCAGTGGAACATATTATACTGCCCAGTTATGTCACAAAGCACAGGCGTTTCCCCCAAGCAGAGTTGGTTCTGAACCAGCTCTGCAAAAATAATTACAGACTACAGCCCCAAGATTAGAGGGACTCACCAGTCCCGTAGTGTCAGGTGAGCTCAATGCTGCAGTAAGGCTCTCAGCCTGAAACCCCACCCTGGTCACTTCTGCAGCTTTCACCATCTGCACCTCCATTTAATGTTTCAACATACTAGGAAGGAGGTTACCAGAGGCAAGGCCTGCTGGATGACAAAAGCCCACCTTTTGTAAGGCACCACGGTGGAATTACTTTACTCAGAGCTATCACATTTCAAACATGTCTATATTCCTAACTGACCACTAAGTGAAGGACACAAAAAAAAACACAATCTAAACACCACACTCAAAATGAACAAAAAAAATCATTAATCAGGAGCATATCCCTGACTACATGGCCCACAGACTCAATACTAACAGGAAATCATTTACCAGCAGCCTCTATACCAGTGCTGGGTACAGTAACTTCATTAAAGCACCCAGCATCCTGCCTCATGCTTTAAAGTTTTCTCCTCCACACTGACGTAAAACCTGCTGGCTTGCATTAATAAACCACCGCTTCCTCCAGGCAGTACACACTCTGCATCTGGACACAAGCTAGTTAAGGTGCTTTGTGACCCAAGGGCTAATGGCTTATCTGCCCACAGTCCCACACAGCCACAATCAAGCAGCAACCTTTTCCAACACATCTTGTGATTGGTTTGGATCCAGCAGAACATTATTCCACATTTTAAATTAATCAAGATTTTCACCCACACCCTCCCACATTTCTTTTTGGTGAATGATCCAAGTCAGAATTTGGTCTGATGTTTCTATGCAGGTTTTCAGAAGCACAGGAAAGGAGCAATACGCACATTAACTACCCTTTCCCACTCCCGCCGAGTGATGGAAGGAAGCCAGCAGATGTGTTATCAGGTGTGCTGCAAACACAAGCAGAAATGGCTGTGTGAGCCGCAAGGTGGGCTTGATGGAAATTATTCAGTTATACCATGACTTGAATGTCAGTGTTATGAATGATGTGATCACGCTGGGAAACATCAGTCAGTCAGCAAAACAGGGTGACAATGGAACTGTCAGGCAATGTGATATTAACTTAAAGCACTCTTCAGGCAGCCCTCTGGATTTAGCGGTTCACTAAAGAACACTGAGGCACTCCTAGGAATCCTTAATAGAAACTCATTTGCCCCATCAACAAATTTTGTCTGGACAATTTAAAAATCTGAGATTCCCTCCATAGGCCAGGAAGTTCCCATATAACTGATCCTCAAAGACCTGAGCATCCTAGCTATCCTTCCTAGTCTGAGGGATAAAGGAGTCTGTAAATGTCTTCAACACATCATCAATACTGCTCCTGGGTCAGCATTATGCACATGGTCCCAAACTGCAGATGGTCTTAGCTCCTACATAAGGCAGATAAAATTCACCCTTCAGGTGAAGGCTATGTGGAAACATTTCGGGGCAAGGTTCAGGCTCAGCCCTCTTAAGCAGTGTTCCAGTTTTTCCTTGTCTCCTGGTCATAAACTACAGCCTGGTTTTGAGAAATATCTAATCCCCGGAAGTGTAAGGTCATTTAGTGGCTGAATTATGTAGACCAGAAACTCCTGGTTAGAAATCCTAGTCTGTGCTGAATTAACTAATCTACACTGGGATTTCATTAGGGGGCCCTACAACTGGCCTTGGCATTCTTGCCTCCTCAGATGAGAGAAAATTAGCTAGGGTTTTGATTCCTGCCCCCTAATCAATATGCATGTAGGTGGCAAGTGGGGACAGCATCAGACTGGCTTTGTACAGCTCACAATAGTCTGCTGACACTAACTGTCTGGGTATCATCAGGGAAGAACTGGGAAGTGTGTGGCAATAGGAACTGAACATCAACAATAATTCAGCATAAGGGCAGAAAAATTAGTAACCTTTTTAAAAATAGTAAGTAGAGTGAGCTGAGCAGCCTGCCTGCTGATCTCAACTAGGAAATGGTGTAATATGAAGGAAACACAAAGTCAGGAGGAAATTGTCGAAAATGGTGTAAAAATAAACACATTAGAAATTAATAAGTTTTCATTTCTCCCTCCCACCCTAGACAATCCAATGGCTGCCTGAAGCAACTTCCGAAGTCTGCACTCGGAATTAGTTAGAACAGGAGATATTTCCCAGTCCGAGTGTACATCATCTCCTCACGTGACACAGCCAAGGCATGCAAAAAGCACCATCATCATACAAACAATTCAATCCACACTGAGTACATGCAGCCTACCTCCCAGCCAGAACTCTGCACATGGACAGAGAGGGGGAAGGGGAGAGATAAAGCAAGAGAGACAAAATTCACCGATCAATGAATACTCAAACAGATCCAGGACTTAACACACAATTCGGAGGTACAGAGTACACTCACTATGATGCTGCATTTCAGAGCCATTTAAAATTTGCAATCAAGAGGATGGTTTATAAGGGTATTCTGGTAATGTGGAGTCTAAATTGCACATGAGGCAGTGTTGCAGCATATGACCGACACGGCCAGGGGTATATAAACCAACACAGGTTTACATGTGTACATCAGTCAGCATCACAGTGAAGGAGTTTATATCAAAATTACAGTAAAGGGTTTACAAGTCAATGTCACAGTGAGGGGTTTACATCAGTCAATGTCACAGCAAGGGGCATATATTAGCCACTGGGACAGAAAAGGATATACAACTGGTATGATTGCAAGGGGTATAGAGTCAGGATCACAATGAAAGGTATGAATCAGCCAGCGCCACAGTAGGGGGTATAATGCGGCCAAAGTCACTGGCAGAGGAAGGGGGAGGGGGAGTTATAAATTGCTCAGGATCACAGTGTAGGGTATGTATCAGACAACACTATAACATAGAGGCACTGTAGATCGTCATTTGAAGCTCTGTCTTTTCCCTCCACCATCAGAAATCATACCTGAAACCACTGCCTCCAATTATCAAGTCACCCATGCAGCCTGTGGTTAGTGTCAGCATGAAGATTATAAATGCTTCTCCTTTACATTGATCAAATCTCTGGGTCTTTCTGTTGCTGTACCTTTAAAACTTTGGGCACCTGTGCCTTCAGGGCAGGAGGAAGTGAGATGAGGCGCACCAGGAAGTGAGTTCATGGCCACAGGGAGCAAGGTCAAGGCCAGGGAAAGTACAGTTAGAGTTCATACCAAACCTTTGGAATTAACACTCATCATCAAAACTGTGCTTACTGATTAGA